>NW_027508788.1:11362500-11492500 GCF_051911475.1 Siphateles boraxobius
GCAGAGCGCCAACCTCTATACACGCACTTGAATGCCATTGCAACGGCTGTTTTCTTTCCTTTTTTTTTTTTGCTGATCTGCCGCGCCCCCGGCCCGCAGTACCTGCGTGCCCAACACCCCACGGAGGGTGTGCCCCACACTTTGAGAACCACAGCAGTAGGACAATGTTTTTGTCTCAGCTCCAAAGCCAGTGTGTGCTGTAACTGTGTAGTGCTCAGTTCCAGATGAACTGCAGTTGCACTTATTTTGGTATGTTTTGCAGTTACTGTTTCATATATTAGTTCTGTGTCCACATGTCCTGTGTTCATACCTTCAAATGAAAGTGTGAACATGTTGTTGACAAGGTTCCCATACTCCCACTCAATAGACCTCTGAAATATTGTTGGTTGTCATATACCGTCTAGCCAGATCTGTCGAGCGAGGGAAAGAAAAAAACGGCGGTTGGTGCGTGGAGAATTAGTCTGAGGATGGATGAAAGACAGAAGGTGGTTGGCCACCAATCATGACACCTCATAGCTCTCTCCTTTTCTTTCTCTTTCCCTCTCTTTTTGTAAACACTCAACTCTATAGCACAGAGCTCAATTACCCCCGCTCTGTCTCCAGGCTCCTCCTGCCACATTTAGATTGTGTCTTTTATCATTCCAAATTGACATTTATGCTTTTACTCCTATTGTTTTTCCACCGTTCCCACCGCTCATGTTGGGCAATTTATTTTAATCCCTGTCATGGCATGGCCTATAGCCTAGCAAAGCTTGGCTGCAGTAATTTTACCATTGCCATGCGCTGGAAACAAGAAGCTGCCACGCAGAGCTGTTGTCCCGTGTCTCTTCCTCCATTCCTCCGCCTGTCTCACCAGCACCAGCTCGTTTCTTCTGGCCCGATCACTCTCTCTCTCTCTCTCTCTCTCTCTCTCTCTCTCCCTCTCTCTCTCTCTCTCTCTCTCTCTCTCTCTCTCTCTCTCTCTCTCTCTCTCTCTCTCTCTCTCTCTCTCACTCGCTCTCTCTGTCTCTCTCTCTCTCGCTCTCTCGCATCTGTCTGTTACACTCTTTTTACTAATGATGTAGCTCAAGTTAAAGCTGCTTTATTTTTTTCAATGCTAAATTTGTTCATATACCAACTTAATGCGCAAAGACAACTATAAATAAAGTAATTATACTGAAATAAATAGAAATTACAAAAAATAAATCAAAATTAAAACATGTATTGAAATAATAATAATACTAAATGCAAACCATCCTGAAAAAAGAAGTTTCAACTAATGGCATGAGCTTCTGTCTAACAACAGACCTAAAATATTTGTGAAAATGGTCCAAATCTAATTGTTACATTTTAATTAGTATATTATACAGATTCTTCTTTTGTTCCTGGTTCAGTAAAAGTAACTGAAACTAGGTAGATATTCTCATTCTCTCTCTCTCTCTCTCTCTCTCTCTCTCTCTCTCTCTCTCTCTCTCTCTCTCTCTCTCTCTGTGTGTGTGTGTGTGTGTGTGTGTGTGTGTGTGTGTGTGTGTGTGTGTGTGTGTGTGTGTGTGTGTGTGTGTGTGTGTGTGTGTGTGTGTGTGTGTGTGTGTGTGTGTGTGTGTGTGTGTGTGTGTGTGTGCCTGGGGGCGTGCCAAGAGACACACTCTTTCTATGTTATTTAGCTTGATTTCCGCACGTCGCTCATGTAGTCAGACAGAGGAAGCTGAACAAAAAATCATATTTTCCACTATATCGTCATAGCAGTTTCTCTTTTATATGCCTTGAATGTAAATGTGTTTTCTTTTTGTTTTCTTTTTTTAGAGAAGTACAGGCTGGCAGGAAGAGCAGGAAATTTCGAATCAGGCGAATAGGCCTTTTCTGAGCCCACATAGTGTCGCTTTCCCTGTGTTGCTTGTCGACTATTTTGTCTGCCTCTGCCTTCGCCTGCTAAATCAAAACTCAATTATTCATAAACACTGCTAAATGGTTAAGAACGGAAAGCGGAGGGAGAAAGAGAAACAGCCTTGTGAAAGGAGAGAGTGATGGAGGCTGGTAGGAAATAAATATATGTCAGTAGTGGAGGGCAGAATAGCTTCACAGCTGTTTCGTGTCCCAATAAATCAAGGTTTTATGAAGCTCGTGTTGAAGCGGAAGTTTTGACAGGGAACGAGCTGTAGCAGAGCAGAATCTGTGACCTTGTCTCATGATACTTTGTTTTTACAGAAATCAATCCAGGGTGAAATTTTGTTATTTTCTTTATTGCGAGAAAAGAAGAACCACCTTGACTGTTATTTGTCCCAGTGCTGTAGGTTTAGAATAATGGATTTACCAAATAATTGGCTCTGATAGGAGCAATCGTTATTGGCAAAAGTTTGTATTTTAATTTGAATGTTAATTTTAAGTTATGTAATTTTATTTTAAAAAATACATTTAGAAGTAAAGAAATACATAAGAGCATGGTAAATGATATAAATCTGAAACATGTGTAATATACACAATACTGCTATAAAATAACATGAAAAAACAAGACTTGAGTTTTCATTCATATCATTCATTTTAAAAACAGATTATAATAATTATTAGTATTATTTTTTCCTTTATTGCGACAGGATATTATAGAGTACGGGAGAGTGAGGGGGACGGAATCAGACAAGGTCCGTAACATATTATCAGTCTATTATTTATATAGTTTTGCTCTTTAGTTATATGTATTAGGCAGAATCCACTATTGGTCGACCTTTAGTACACTTGTTTGTGTTCAATTAAGTTGCCATATCATCCGTTGGAGGAAAGTTCCAGACAGCAAATTCATAGCTACACTCCCTGGCAATCAATATCTGTTTCCACACGCGTCCTAAACGACCCCCTGTCTTCTGCCTCCTGCTCGGGTACGACGTGCACATTACAGTGAGAGGTTTTGTATTTAAGCTCTTTCCCGTAACTCTGTGCTAATATCGTCTGTAATCTCTGCATTACTGTACTGACTTTAGCGCCGTTCTCTGGCTGTGAGCTCCACGTTCTGTATAATGGAGGGCCCGTTGTCCCTCTGTGATTGCAGCGCTTCACACTGAGACCCCTGGCGAGCCGTTCTCACATGCGAACGAGAAGAAAATCCCGTCAGCGCCCTCCTTCATTTGGCCATTGAAGCCCACTGTCACAGGCTCCCATTCACAGGGTGCTTCTCCTGCGCCTGTCGCATCAATTTCCTCCGACTACGCCAGGTCCCCTTGAAAAAAAACAAAGAATGAGGCCTCGGTTGTGGCAGCGCTTTGAGCCCATAAAAGCACAAGTTCCTCCATGCTTTTGTTCCAGTGTGTGGAGACTGGCCTGGCTGGTTTTGAAGGCCATGTCATCAGGCGATAATCCAGTGTTTTGAGCACCATTGTTGGAGCCGGAGAGTTCCTCCAGAGTTCCTCTGTGCTGTAAGCTGAGAGAGCAGGGCTTTGTGCCCGGCCGGGTTTTGTCGCGCTCCGTTTTTAGAGCGCTCTGACACACTGCATGTAGAGAGATTACACAGCCCTGGCCCTCAGACCATAGCCGATCTCCCGTTGGTCTGAAATCCTCTTTCATCTCGGGAACCTCTTCTTAAGGGACACAAAGGCACTTTTGAATCCCTTGCTTTCCCCTCTTTTCACAGGCTCCTGGAAGAATTTGCTTCCGTTTGACCTCATGCGCTGATGTCGGGAGGTGCGGCGCAGGGTGTGAAATCCGCATTAGCATATACGCTGTGTTATTTGCAACCGTTATGTCGAAGAGAAACAAATAAAAGTGGAATATATGACAGAAATAAACCCAGGCCTTTTGTGGTAGTTCATGTGGATAATTGATTTTTTTTACATTTGACACTCAGGAATGGAGACTCGTCTGTGGCACGCTTGACTGCACTATTTGTTCAGAGACTGTCAAATAGGGCAAGTATTTTCATTTATGTGCTGTGAAAAATCTTAACTTCCAATGTATCTTAGTTGTTAACAGGCTGAGATAATCACACATTTTTCTTTCATAAGTTAATTAAATGAACACCTATACATGCCTAAATCATAAAACACTGCAGGCTATTTTTATTATTATTGTAAAGTCTGTAAATTATGAAGGTTTTGTTTCATAATTTAGGTTAAATTGTACTTTTATATTATATTATACATTACATTGTTATGTTATATTATATTATAAAGATTGTTATATGAAATAATAGTCATATGAACATGAAATGATAGTCAGAAAAAAATATATTAAAAAAAGGAACAATAATAAGAGGGCCGAAATTAGCAAAAATAAGCAATTTGGCGCAGTTGCTGACATTTAAATTAGCAGGAAGTAAGATGACATTCTTGTAATGTAAATCAATGAGATCTTTATAAAATAGCAGACTACTTAAATAAAGTGCATACAAATATCAGTTGTCATGCTACATCTCTTAATAATATGTCTTGGTAAGAATATATTTTAATGCTTAGTTTTATGATCAAATGCATAGTTTTTATGATCAAATCTCTATAGTCAACCATCAATGCACAAAGATGTACAAATAAACATTCCTGAAAAGCCTGATGTATCATATTTAATTTATTGTCTGAGTAAATGCTCTAGTAAATGTTCGTCTCATATAATAATAATATAAGAATTCTCACTTTTACTTTTTAAAAATCAGATTTCACAGCAAATTTTATTTTTATTTATTTTTTTGCAGCAAGCATGTCAGGAGCTAGAAGGCAATACAAATTTTTGTATTGTAGTTTTCATACTGGCAGAGAATTCAATCTAATAAAAATCCAGACTTGTTTTGTTTTTCCTCTTAGCAATAGATTTGATCAAAGTCTTCTTTTTGTGTCTGCTTATCTTATTATCCATAATTGATCCTTCTCTCAGTTGCAAAATGTCTAGCATTTCACCTCTCCTCCTTTGGGTTACAATCATTTCACGCATGGCTACCGAACAGTAAACAGATTACAGCTGCATTGAATCAAAGTAACCTAAACAACTTGATGTTCTGAATCTGTGGTCTGAAAACATTTTACAGACGGCATCCTATGAGGCAACATAAAGGAAAAGATGTTCTGTGATTAATCTCTCTTCTCTCTCTCTCTCTCTTTCAGGTGCGTCCGGTCATCACAGTCAGACCTCCCTTCGACCTGCTCTGCCTCCCCCGCACAACCACCACCAGTCATCGGCTAATTCCCTCAATCGCAATAACCACGCCAGCCGGAGGAACCTGCAGAGCCACGCGCCCACCGCCGCCCTGGCAGATGGACCCTCCACCCCTGAATCCGTCCAGCTCCAGGACAGTTGGGCTCTCAACAGCAGTGTCCCGCTGGAGACACGGTTAGTTTCACAAATACACCAAAAGATACCTGCTAGGGTTTCTCAGAATCCTTTTTTGGAAAACTAGAGAGCTATTATCCATTTTTATTGGCTGCATATCATTATGTGTGATGTGGATAAACATACTTTCTAGTTGTCATTATAGTCATTAATGATCTTTTACCCGTGTGTTGTGTTCTAATAAAGGGAATGGTTTTGCCATATTTGTTTTGTTTTTTTATATGCATATAATAGAAAATTCTATAATAAAAATTATATTATTATTAATAATAAATAAAAATTAATGATTATTAAACTGAATTAATTATTTTCATGTAATTATGTTATAATTAATTTAAACATATATTTAAATATATTATGTTATAATTTCATTTGATTTCATAAATTAAATTATATAAAATAAGATAATCTATATTTGTTTTGTGATTAATGATACTATAATTATAAAATGTAAAAAAAAAAATGAAAAGAAGAAAATTAAAAACTAAAAGTGAATGAAAACTGTATATATTATTGTTATTATTATTATTATTATTATTATTACTAAACTCAACCTGAATTTAGTAATTGAGTTTAGTTATTTCTAAACTTAACCTGAACGAGCACTTACTACTACTACTACTACTACTACTACTAATTAATTATATATATATATATATATATATATATATATATATATATATATATATATATATATACAGTATCTCACAAAAGTGAGTACACCCCTCACATTTCAGCAAACATTTTAGTATATCTACTCAAGGGACAATACTATAGAAATGAATCTTGGATATATTTTAGAGTACTCAATGTGCTGCTGGTATAGCAGTATATAATTACTGTCCTCTGAAAATAACTTAAAAGTAGCTGGCAACAAAAGTGAGTACACCCTAAGTAATAACAGCAGTATGTTGTTTAACCATGCAAAGCCACATGTCCTATTCATAATATTCATGTTTTTTTCTGCTTGACAGGACCATACAAAACAAATTGTTGTATCTTGTATTAGAGCAGTTAAAATTTGTGCCATGAGTAGAATTCTCTCATACTGACCACTGGATGTTCAACATGGCACCTCATGGCAAATAACTCTTTAAGGATTTGATAATTAGAATTGTTGCTTTCCACAAATATGGCCTTAGGCTGTAAGAAGGTTGGTAACACCCTGAAGCTGAGTTGCAGTACAGGCCAGGGTCACACAGAGGTTTTCCAAGACTGGTTCCACGCGTAACAGGCCTCACAAGTTTCAATCAAAATGAAGTTTAGTCCTTGTTCTGTGCATCAGGTGCAGAAGCTGGGTTAAAAAAACAGACGCATGATCATGCCAGCATTGATTTAGATGTTGCAGAAGCGGAAGGTCAGCTTGTCAGGGCTCAGACCATACGCCACACACTGCAACAAGTCGGTTTGCATGGCTGGCGTGCAAGAAAGCCTACAAACAGTTTGCTGAAAGCAACCTGTCCAAGAGCATGAATTACTGGAACCATGTGCTGTGGTCTGATGAGACTAAGATAAACTTGTTTGGCTCAGATGGTGTCCAGAATATGTGGCAACGCCCTGGTGAGGAGTACCAAGAAAATTGTGTCTTGGTAGCATCATGGTCTGGGGCTGCATCAGTGCTGCTGGTACTGGGAAGCTGCGCTTCATTGAGGAAAACATGGACTCCAACATGTACTGTGACTGTCTGAAGCAGAACACGATGCGCTCCCTTCAGAAACTGGGCCGAACGGCATGATAATGACCCCAAACACACCGCCAAGATGACAACTGCCTTGCTGAGGAAGCTGAAGGTGATGGAGTGGCCAAGTATGTCTCCAGACCTGAGCCCTATTGAGCAGCTGTGGTGATCCTCAAGCTGAATGTGGAGAAGAACTATGTGCAGCTCCGTGATGTCATTATGGAGGAGTGGAAGATGATCCCAGCAATAACCTGTGCATCTCTGGTGAACTCCATGCCCAGGAGGACTAGAGCAGTGCTAGATAACAATGGTGCTCACACAAAATTTTGACACTTTGGACACAGTTTTGACATGTTCACTTAGGGTGTACTCACTTTTGTTGCCAGCTATTTTGACAATAATGGCTGTATGTTGAGTTATTTTCAGAGGACAGTAAATGTATACTGCTATACAAGCAGCACATGGACTACTCTAAAATATATCCAAGATTCAAGTTCTCATATCGTCCCTTGAGAAGATATACTAAAATGTTTGCTGAAATGTGAGGGGTGTACTCACTTTTGTGAGATACTATATATATATATATATATATATATATATATATATATATATATATATATATATATATATATATATATAAATATTATTATTATTATTTTGATTTTGTAAGTAGATTTTTAGAATTATATTTTTTACAGTCACTGCATGTGATTAGCCACCGGTCTACAGGGCACAGACACAAACGACACAGACTCATATTCTAGAGACCCACAACGAACACTTAGTCACAGCCTGTCGCACTCACACACACTGGATTGTGTCTGCTGGGTCTCTGTGGGTTGTACTTGTGTTTGTTTACTGTGTAGTATAGGGTATCTTTTCTTGCAGGACTGGAAGGTTGCTCCCTTTGACTCAACAATACTCTCCTCTATTGCTGTATTGCTGTATGCACTATTTATGAGACACACATATGTCTATTTCTTGTTCTCTCTCTCTCTCTCTCTCTCTCTCTCTCTCTCTCTCTATCTCTCTCTCTCTCTGTCTCTCTCTCTCTCTCTCTCTCTCTCTCTTTCGGTTCCCATCCCCCTATCGTTCAGATGTTTTATTCACCAGGTGCTCCGATACACACCACAATCCAGTTACTTTAGTACCCCACCCTGCACCACACTGTGTGTCCAATACCGTGTCAGCATATGCGTTCACTCCACAGAATCCATGAACACGTATAAACACACATTCGCACACACTCCACGTCCATCAGCACCAGTCACCATCTATCTCCACAGATACCTTCCTCTTTCTGTCTCTCTGTCGCTCTCTCCTATAAAAAAAATTGACACTCACTTTCAGATGAAGCAAGCACCATCTGAAAATAGGTCATGCGGTGGCACGAATGCAAAACAGGGCTGCAATGGCGAGCGCGGGATACGAGAAGTTCTGCTTTAAATGCTAGAGTGCTAGCAGGAGAGAGAAACAAGGCCATATGGTGACAGATTGGTTGAGAGTCACAGAAAGTGAGGAATGTGCAGCTGTCACATGAAATAGATTGTCTTAGTGGTCAGGATTTTGTAGCCGAGGGGACCGCAGGTGGAGCAGGCAAAAGTTCGGAAGGAGTTTTTACCTCCGACACGCAGCTGCATCACAGTTTGGAGCGGCTGCAGGTTTGCTTCTTCAATATTCTCCATGCACACACAGGCAAATGCATTCTCAGATCCTTCAAACGTATCAAGCTGCCTCCAGACGTTGGATGGACTACCCACAATCCCCTTACACTTCAAAGCTCTATCCTTGACTGGCAGATTAGAATGACTTCTTTCAGGGCGTATGGACGTGACCTCCAACAGCCTCTACCTCATATTGCTTTGTCTGTTAGACAGCCCAGTCTGCCACAAAGTGCAAACCCAGCACTTCTCACGACAGTTTAATGAGATAAATACCGTTGGGTATTTACAGAGGCAGTTTAGAGCTACTCTTAGCTCTGCCATCTTTTTGTAATGGAGAGACGGGGGGGTGATTTGACCAACTATTTGATGTTGCTGTCTGACCCGTGGCTGTTTGGACTTGTGAAGCTAACCTTTAAAAAAACAGTTAGCAAATAAACTAAAATGTTTAAAAAAGATGTTTAAAATACATGTAATATAACAAAATATAAACGATATAAACATACATTTATATACAAAATATAAAAAGAAACAAGCTGCTAACAAAAAGTTGCTGACTGACTTACTGCATAAATGATACAAAAATAGAAAACTATGAGTATTTACATTTAGTCATTTAGCAGACGCCTTTGTCCAAAGTGACTTACAAATGAGGACTAAAGCAAGTGAGTCATCGTGAAGAGGCAAAAACAACACAAGAAGTGCTCAAAATACAAAGTTCAGGCATTGCTCAGAGTAGCTTAAGCCAGACAAGGGAGGATTAAAGGAAAAGGAAAGATTATTATTATTTTTTTATTTTTATGAGGTTAAAGGCAGGGTAGGTAGGTTTGAGAAACTAGCAGAAAACTGCTGGATTTTGAAAGTATCCAACAGAGAAACTCCCAGCCCCTCCCTTCTGGGCTCCTTCCAAAGCAACGCCCCCAAAACACATGAACGCGTGATGTCGACCGCTCAGCTGGAGGACGCATTTACCAGCGCCGAGCGGAGTGGAGCGCAGTGCATGAAGTGACATCATCTATTTTTGCCTTGTTTGCCTGCGCTGACTGTATGTACAGGTGGTACTGGGAATTTGACAACTCTTTCTCTGACATAATTGTGAGACTTCGTGGCTTCCGGTCGGTACGCGCCTCTCCTCTTCCGAAATGAGCGAGTCAACCGAGTGCGCGCATGTGGGCAGCTCCTGTAGCAGCAGGGCTGGTAGCCATAGCAACGAGGGAGAGTGACAGTTGCCCAGTCAATCATTGCATTCATTCTGAATGGAATAATGAGCTGTTTATTGTAAACTCTATTTTTATAAACTCCTTTCCAGAGTACTTACATTTTAAATATATTGGTATATAAAGACAGTTTCAATAAATTTGGCAAAAATTTTTTTTAGAAACAAATTGCCTACCCTGCCTTTAAGTGCTCATGTAAGAGATGAGTTTTCAGCTGTCTTTTGAATGCTGTCAGGGATTCTGCATTTTGGACGAGGGTGGCGAGATCATTCCACCAGCATGGACCCGTGAATGAGAATGTTCTGGAGAGTGATTTTGTGGCTCTCTGTGATGGTACCACGAGCCGTCGCCCATTGACCGATCGTAGGCTTCTGGTAGGGATGTCGTAGGAGCGAGTGAAAGTAGGACGGAGCTGAGTCTGTGGTAGATCTGTAAGCAAGCTTCAATGCCTTCAACTTGATACGAGCAGCGAGTGGTAGCCAGTGCAGAGTGATGAGGAGAGGAGTGACGTGAGAGTGACAAGACAGGCTGCGATCATCTGTAGAGGTTTAGTTGCACATGATTGAAGTCCAGTCAGAAGAGCATTGCAGTAATAAAGCCCAGAAATGACCATGGATTGGGCGAGAAGTTGTGTTGCATACTCAGCTAGGAAAGGCCTGATCTTCCTGATGTTGTGCAGTGCAAACCTGCATGATTGAGCTGTCTTTGTTATTTTGTCTGTGAAGGTCAGCTGGTCATCAAATATTACTGCAAGATTTCTGATCGACCTTGATGGGTTGATTGATGATGAATCTAGCTGGATAGTGAAGTCGTGCTGTCGAGACGGATTGGCATGGAGGATGAGAAGCTCAGTCTAAATCTCCTCTAGTTTACATCTGCTTCTACAGTTGCTGTCCCCACCCTTGCAATTAGCACAGCAAAAGCAAATATCCCAAAAATGAGAGAAATCATTTAAGTGATTTCTTAAGTATGTTGTTAAGTTCACTTAAAGAAAACTAGTTCCACTCAAAGTTTACTACTGTTACACTTAAAGTATACTTACATTTAGTCATTTAGCAGACGCTTTTATCCAAAGAGACTTAAAACTGAGGACTAAAGCAAGCGAGTCATCGTGAAGAGGCAAGAACAACGCAAGAAGTGCTCAAAATACAAAGTTCAGGCATTGCTCAGAGTAGCATAAGCCAGACAAGGGAGGATTTAAAGGAGAACGAAAGTTTTTTTTTTTTTATGTTAAGTACTCAAGGAAGAGATGAGTTTTCAGTTGTCTTTTGAATGCTGTCAGGGATTCTGCATTTACATTTATACTTAAAAGTATACTTGAATACACTAAAAAGTGGGCCAATTTAGTCCCAATCTCCATCATGACAAGTTTCCTCAAGATATAATGTGTAATATCTGTTTCACATGCTCAGATAGAGCTTGAAAAATCCACCTCTGCATTCAAAAATTTAAAAAGGACTCTAAAAAGTGAAAATATTGATAGCAACATAGAAGTGTAACAAAGTTTATTTATATTCTACAGTGACCGGGAGGGTACATGTTCGGTTAATTAATTAGTTGACCTAATTAGTTAATTAGGTTAGTTTTGTTGCGGCCACAATATATTAATTCGTGGAAACGTCATATTAAATCGTGGGGATGTGATCATCAAGTCATGGCCATGAGGCCATTTTGTCCAGGTAACAACATCCTTATGTCGTGCCCATGTGATGTAAAGTCGTGGCCTCAAGATATTATGTTGAGGGAACGATATATAGGATCTTGATATATCTATTTCTCATGGCCACGAGTTAAATGCATAAACTGTGTGATCAACGGCTCTGGATAGGCCTATTGTCACGTTGGTTGAAGCAGAGAAGAAAGCAGGATCCATGTGCAGCAGTCTTTTATTAAATAACCTCAAAACTTCACAAATACAGACTCAGACTCAAGAACAAGACTCTGGAACAGAACAACCAACATAGTACAAGGTTAAGAACTGACAAAGACTGAATTAGACACGGGGCTTAATTACACAAACAAACCGGAGAGCGAACAAGATAAGACGAGACACACCTCAACAGAACTAACTAATCAATATGTAACCATGGAAACAATCAGGCAGGGGCGAGGGAAGACTAAACTGAACTAATGAACAGATAACCAGACACTGACAAGAACAGAAATCAAAACAGACTGCCAATGTTACACCTACAATAATATTTATTTTTAATTATGAATGAGAAAATAAGAGAATTATAATTAAATAATTATGAATTAATAAATTGTTATATTAAGCTATATTATAGCCTATAATATTGTGTGCAGTGTTGCCTATAGACATCATTCGAATTAAGTTATGATGTTATTATCAATAAAGGTCTAAAGAATATGTAAGAAAATAAAATAATACTGAAGGGTAAAATAAAGCAAATACCAACGAATAAAAAATAACAATAATAATAATATGTTATAATTATTATTGATTACATTTTTATTCATAATAAAAATATTTAAAAATGATCAGTGAATGTATATAAAAGACTGTTGGTAAAAATGTTTTATAAGGCATATTCTTTTAACATCTATTGATGACAAACTTCATTCGAATGCTGTCTATAGGCACCATCGCACACAACACAATATAATAGGCAATATGTTAATAATATGCTTGTCATGCGTTGAAAATGCAAATAGCGGTCAAATTCAATAAATCATGGCCAAAACATGCAAGGACCTCTTTGTAGCTGCATTTCTTCCTCTTCTTAATAATTTTTGTATACATTTAACATAGGAAGTTATTAACAACATGATTGTTATTATACTGAACATATGTACACAGGTCATAACATAATTATCTTTCTCTAGTGTATGAGATGGGGGATCCTCCAAATGAGGTGCCGGATCGGATTTAGGAGGTGCCAGGACCGGATCCGTTTTTTTTTTCTCTGCAAAAATTAAGCCCTGGTCTCTTGTTGGAAAAATCTTGTTCCTGAAAAAGCTGTTTTTTTTATTTTGAAAACAGCTTAACTACTGTCATGCAAAAAACTACTGCACTGAAAAATTCTTGTTACATTAGAAGCTTCTTTCAGTTGCCAGAATTTTAAGTTGAATTGATACTAATCTTAAATCTTATGGTGGCAGATGAAAATAAACCATTTTTCTTGGTGCCGGTCAGTCTCACAATTGGACCTTAATAAGCACACGTTCCCAAGTGTGTTGGTCCAAATGAACAAACTCTGTGACGAACGTTCCTGGTTTTGCTGGGTTTCAGCAGCACAGAGGGGAAACTCCAGATGCTCGAAGGTTTGAAAAAATGCAAGCTCACTGTGACTAGCTATGCAAGACTAATTATCTTATGAAATATGATCTCCATCGTTATCTCCCGTCAGTGCATAAAAAATGGCCCAGTTCTGAAGAACAGCAGAGGGAAGAAACTTTTTTTACTCGAACTGTTTTCCTCCGGGACGTCACACCACCATCAAAATCTCAACCGAGTGTTAGCGTGAGTGTGTGTTGATAGCGCAGCATCAGAGTGCACTGAACACTTGAGCTCTGGGAACTCTCCTCCATAGTCTTGAGATTTAAGGTATTTTCAGGAAGCTCAGTATTTACCCAGAAAAAAAGCTGGGCCTGCCACAGAGACAGAGCCCAATTAGAGGTGGTTTACTTGGGCTAAAACTCCTGCAGTGCCCCCCTGAGCTGGAGCTAATGACGACGTGCTCCATCTTAGTGGACGGAAATGGGAGACGATTCTCTATTAGGCGTCAGGGAAGAGGTTGTGTGTCTGCCTGCTGTCTCTTTCTTTTCTTTTCCCCTTCTATTGCTCTCTCTGTGGGCTTGTTTGAAACACCGGTGTCATTTCTCTCACTTGTTCTGCACATGACTTGTCATCCGCTAACAGGCCTTGAACTTCTCCACAGAAAAATACAGAGAAGTTCTTTCCTCTCCTGCTCTGAATCTCAGCTATCACTTACAGTTTTTGTTCGTCGCCAGATATAATCGGCAGAATCAGTTGGAATCTGCATACTTTTTGCACATATTTTGGGGGAAATCTTTGCAGAGAATTAAACATGGTAAAATGTGTTAAGCTGAGAGTACTACATGTTCGGTTGTAGAAATATACTCTACTGTTTAAAAGTTTGGTTTAAAGATTTTTTATGTTTTTGAAAGAAGTCTCTTATGCTAACCAATATAATATCATGAAATATTACAATTTAAAATAACTGTTTTTTATTGTATTGTATTTTAAAATGTAATTTATTCATGTGATGGCAAAGCTGAATTTCCCCAGTGTTCAGTGTCTCATGATCCTAGAGAAACCATTATAATATGTTGTTTTGCTGCTCAAGAAATATCTTCTTATTATAAATGTTGAAAACAGTTGTGCTGCTTAATGTTTTTTGTGGAAACAGTGAGGCATTTTTTCAGGATTTTTTGATGAATAGAAAGTTCGAAAGAACGGCATTGTTTGAAATAGAATATTTTATTACGAAGTCACATTTGATGAATTTAATGCATCCTTGCTGTAAAAAAATATAAATGTTACTGACATCACTAATAAATAAATATTTAATAATAGAATTATTGTATAATTTTAAATCTTTTAATGTCACTGTGCATGTATTAATTCTGTCTTTTATTGGAGTTGCGTTTTACATCTGTGCTGATGATCTGTGTGATGTTGTGTATTTGAAATGCATTTCAGACTTGAACTGCTGTTTTTTCCTCACTCTCAATGACCAGAGTGTGGACGCTTCAATTCTCACATGGTACAATAAGGAGATCCATTGTGCGACATTATTTTCATAAGTGGATGGGAATCACTCTTATCTAGACACTTCACTAGCTGGAGAATAAAGCGGACAGGATGTAACAGCCTCAGCTTGAGGTTTCTGAATTCTGCCACTGCATCTTGTATTGGGGACAATGGTAGATCGATGTGCTGTGAGAGAGAGAGAGAGAGAGAGAGAGAGAGAGAGAGAGAGAGGGAGAGGGAGAGGGAGAGGGAGAGAGAGAGAGAGTCTCCAGTGAGTCCTTTCAATGCATCTCAACATAAAACCATTTTTGGTTGGCTGGGCTTCCTTGAGGCATTTATCATATTTTGAGTTTGTGGAAATAAACAGCAGACTTGCCTCTATGAAAACACAATATATTTTGGACGTTACATGCAAACAGTATATTGTGCAAACAGACCTTGGCCCTGTAAAAAGTGTTGAATACCAAACCAGAGTCTTCGTCACTGATTCGGAAATTCCAATAATGTGGAATGTTTTGGACACTTCGGACTGTTTGTATATTTGTGTGGAATACTAATTCACCTTGAGAGATGTTTGTGTTTGTATGCGTTCTCTGTTAAATCTCATGTTTGCTTGTTAATTGCTCTGGACCTTTACTCTTCTCCCACAGGAGGAGAGAAAAGGTGTTTACTGTGAAAGTGAGAATTTTTGCGGCTTTGCCTTGCTTTTGCTTATTGCCATGTTTCTCGGTCATGCTCTGTTTGCGCTTGTTGGTGTGGATGGTATGCTGGTGAGATGTCCCTGTAGGGGAAGCATTCTCTGATTGGCTTGCTGTTGTTTAATCGCTAACACAAGTTAGCAAGTTTTTTTTTACAAATAAAAATGTGCAAAAAACTTGACATTGGTAAAAGTTTCAGAAGTAATTATAAGCATCATGTGTTACAACAGGGACCTTTCAAATTCACTGTGATGAAGAAGCTCTAGGAATTCATATTCTGGCATAAACCGTGATGATAAACATAAAGTTATGTAAAAGATAAAAATATTATACTCTTGAGAAATTAATGTGATTTTATGTTGAAAGTTGAAAATCTATCTATCTATCTATCTATCTATCTATCTATCTATCTATCTATCTATCTATCTATCTATCTATCTATCTATCTATCTATCTATCTATCTATCTATCTATCTATCTATCTATCTATCTATCTATCTGTCTATCTGATAATCCTCAAACCTCCTAGTGAAAAAAGAATAAAACCTTCTGTATGCCGTTTTACAGTTAGTGTCCATCAGGTATCTCTCCGTCACACATGTGATAACCCAGGATCTGTCCTGTTTGTCTTTGTATGTGTGCTTATTTATCAATATGTGTGTGAACTGAACCTAAGTGTTGTTTCCATTATCTTGTAGATGCAGTTCGGGGATTAATGAATGTGGGCCACAATATGAAAATGTTGCTAAAATAACACTTTTATCGGTTGCTTTGTTGTCCCTCCTTATCGGTCTTTCGCCATTTCTCCATCTCCGTCTCACTTTCACACTTCTCTCCCCTTCTCTTCTTCCAGGGCTGTGTAATGTAATTTGAGGGTTGATGCTTGTAAGGCTTATTTAAGTTGATTTATTATCACATGTCTGGCAAACCATATGATGAAATATGTTTGGACATGAGAATATTATCAAAGTAGGACAAAGTTTCATATTCTGTGCTTTGTGTTATTAAGCTAGATTGGTAAAAAGATTGTCTGTTTGTTTTCAGACGAATCGTAAAGGCTTGAATGAGTTACTTGAGCCAGATTGTCCACAGATGACCGTGTCTGCCCAGTGAGATTGCACTGTTTAGTTGGAGGCCACACACACAAAGTAAAGGCAGTGGAGTAGGGAATGACAGATTTTCTCTATACCCACTTCACTGCTCTCATCCAGCTCATATGAAAAACACAGTTCAAACTCAGCCACTTATTGTGCTGTGAATTCAAACCACAGCTGTGCATGAACCCGACTGCCATTTCACAACCTGTTACTTCTTTCCAGCACTGAAATGAGCAGCGGGAACCGAATGCAGAAAAGATTTTAAAGAACAATTCATACTAAAATGATAATTCTCTCTTTTTTTCCCCAACCTTGCCTTTCCAAAGGATATGAAATTTTATCAAAATAATTTTCACACTGCTCTTTTAAAGAATACAGTGACCAATACACTCGTATATATATATATATATATATATATATATATATATATATATATATTTTTTTTTTTTTTTTTTTTTTTTTTACTCAGTCATATTGTCCACTTTCATATATTTATAGTGATTTTTCCTTTTGTAGCTTGACAGCTCATCACTTCATTTCTTTATTGTATTAAAACAATTCTAAAACCTTTGGGTTCTAAGGAAAAATAAAGTCATACGACATACGCTACTGTTCAAAAGTTTGGGGTCAGTAAGCTTTTTTTAAAAGAAATTAATACTATTATTTAGCAAGGACACATTCAATTAATCAAAAGTGACAGGAAAGGCATTATTAATATAATGTATTGTTCTTTTTATTCATCAAAGAAACTTAAATATTAAGCAGCACAACTGTTTTCAACATTGATAATGATCTGAAATGTTTCTTGAGCAGCAAATCAGCATATCAGAATGATTTCTGAAGGATCATGTGACACTGAAGACTGGAGTAATGATGCTGAAAATTCAGCTTCGCCATCACAGGAAGAAATTGCATTTTAAAAATATATTAAAACAGAAAACAGTTATTTTAAATTGTAATAATAATAAATAAAACCTTGTTCAGCATAAGAGACTTCTTTTTAAAAAATCAACAAAAAAAAACACGACCACTTTTGATTGATAGTGTATAGTGACATGAAGGTGAGTAAATGTCACATGTTATTCTAGACTGTTAAGCAGGTTCAGCTCAGATCTAGGGATAGATGTGTTGCTGGGTTTTGCAGCACTGAGATGCTGGCCAGTGCTCATGGGTTGTTCTGGCTGTGGGCAGCAGGGAGCAGTTGGATGCCTTGCAGGGGGGCAACAAAGAGGCCTGGTGGAGTGTGACTGGACCTCCTGTCCCGAACAAGACACATGGACAAAGATCTAAAGCTGGTTTAGCATAGGACCTCAGCCTGAGCCAAACCTAGTGCTCATCAAAGCTTCCTGGTCTACTGTCATCTGCTTTCATCCCCTTCCCATATGCCCCCGTCCCCAAACACGCACACACACACACGTTACCCCTTTCAGCCCACCTTTGACTCTGTTCACCACGGCTACCAGATCTGGCATTATTTGCAATAACATTGCCATCCACCTTATCATTTGACCTCTCATTTTATGTCTGATGGTCATAATCTTTTGAATTATAAAAGTTTGATGCAGTCCAGGGTGATTAGAACTGTGTTATTCAGCATCCTACTGAATCTTAGCAAGAACAGGGATTTAAACACAACAAAAATCAATTCTCTCTGCTGAGCAGTCGATTGGAGTTGTCTTTATGATGCATTCAGTCTACACTGCTAGTACACAAAGTAGTAGTCCAATGCCTAATACTTTTTAAATGGCCAGAGCTGTGTTAAATGAGCCTCATTTAAAGCCATTATGTACAAATTGAACTCCTGTTTGTTAGAAAAAAACTACAGCATGAGAATGAAATGAACAACATGAGCTTCTGAAAAATGTGAATGAAACAAATAGCCTACTCCCCCATTAAACACGCTTAAACAGGCTTCTTTTTAGTCATTCAGCTCATTAAAGAAGATTTTTTTATAAGATTTATCAAAGCCCAGCAAAGCCGTGGGCATATTGACAATTTTCAGAACGTTTAGACTAGTGATACTGATAAGAAAGAGATTTGTCTTCTGCTGGCATTAGTTTAGATGTTTAAAATGAGTCATGGTATTGTTCTTTTTTCTTTCTTCTTGTAGGCACTTTCTTTTTAAGACACCGTCTGGGAGCACTCCTCTGTTCAGCAGCTCTTCACCAGGTTATCCCTTGACCGGTGGTACCGTCTACTCCCCACCACCCCGACTCTTACCCAGAAACACATTCTCCAGGAGTTCCTTTAAGCTGAAGAAGCCGTCCAAGTACTGCAGCTGGAAATGTGCCGCTGTGTCTGCGATTGCAGCCGCCGTGCTGCTGGCCGTCCTGCTCTCTTATGTCATAGGTATGTTCTTCAAAGCGCTGTTCTTTATAAAATTATTATGCTGTACTAAACAATAATTCTGGTACTTCACTAACGCATTGTTCAAAAATGTATTGTTGCAAATTCATAGTTCATGAAATTACTTGGTCAGCATAGGCTTCATTTTTGTGCCGACTTTGTAGATTGTTCGTGTCATGCAACATGCCATTCATTGTTTGCCATGGGTGATTTTATCCCCAAATAATATGCAACTACAGAGAAAGTGTCTCTAGTTTTCAGATGGAGTTTTCATGACATTAGTAGGTATACCTAAATGAGTGGCACTTGAATTTGTTTTGCTGAGTGATAGTCTTAAATGTGATCATCCATTTTCTTTGCGCTGTCCTTGAGGATTTACACTTGAGGCACTTGTTACTTTATAAGCAATTTATAATTTAGCATGATACAAACAGTGATATTTAATTCACATTTTACAATTCAGTCATGCATAATTAGCTCCTGAACTGAATTCACGGATCCTTGATGGATCATTTATTTCTGTCTAAACAATAAGTCAGCAACCACAGGACGATGAATAAATGAATGTAATTAGACACTCCTTAAATGTCATGAGCACAAGTTAGTGTAGTTAGCAGAGGGTTTGCCTGGCAGTGCTCAGCGTCCTCTAGCACACCATGGCCTTTCAAAGCTCAAAGAATGACCCTGAGATGACTCGCTCAGAAGAATGACATTTATCACGAAGAACGAAGCGCTTCAAAGCTTCTTTGATAAACCATTGATGTGTGTTATTGTTGTGGTACAATTGCAGCAAAGCAAATACCCACGCAGAGGGGCGGAAGGAGCCTCAGCGTGTGGACGTTTACTTCAGACGGCATTGTGGGATTCATCCGCCGTTTGATATGGGCTGTGATTCGGATGTATTTGGGGAAGGACGGTTTGGTCTTATCAAGCCACCTCTGCAGGGAGTGCTGCTTAGTTTCAAGTTGCTGAGAGTTGCACTTGAACATTAAGAAAAGGTGGCACTGAATGTGAGAAAGAGACTGCGTGTCTAGTCTGATAAGAGTCGGACCCTTTCCAGCAATACAGTCAACGGTAAATGTCACCAAGCACCTTGAGTGTGTGCCAGAGTTGCACCTTTACAAAGCAGTGAAAAAAGCAGCCTTTTCTGCTTGAATAATCTGCACATTTACATGTTTAACATCTCGTTTGTTTTTCCTTGTTTATTTTGCTGGAGCTTCGGCTCTGGCCTCATTTTCAGTTTTTGTGCAAAGACAATTTTTGTCTCCGTACCATCAGACATTTATAAACACACACACACACACACACACACACACACACACACACACACACACACACACACACACACACACACACACACACACACACACACACAGAATATTTATGTTCAGAGTACTTTTGATGTGAGTTTGCTAAATAAATGTTAAATGAATGTGTATTTGTGTGTATCTTGTGTGCAGTGGCCTGTAAAGTGTTCTGTAAACTATTCCAAAACCTCAGGGACTTTTTCAGGACAATAGGACTGTTAATGAATGTGTGTGGCTGGTCCACTGAGCTGTAACCACCCAGTGAGCAATTACCTAAATCACACAGGTTCTTGAAAGTTTGTACCACACTTCACACAACACCCTGCATATGAACACACAGTCAGACTGAAATCAAAGCTTGAACCCAAACTTTTGAACGGTAGTGTATTTATACTTTTTTTTGGAACTGATGGTTACACCACAATTTTAGAGTTGTTTGATTGAACATTTGATTGAAAATGGCATTAAAGATCTTCCAAACCTAATGCAACTAATGAGTACATTTTTAAGAATCTGCCGCACGTGTTGTAAACTAAAACTAAAATATTTTATTTATATACATTTATTTGTATGTATCTATTTAAATATTTTACTTTATTTGAAACCCATTGGCTGCCATTCTTTCATATTTTTTTTTCTGTCAGTGATGTAAACCAACTTCAAAAAACTTTTTTAGAGCATAACATCCATTCCCAGAACTCCAAGTGTGCTCCCATTCAAACCCATTATCCCAGTGCTTTGTCCAATACTCACACGTGGCTTAATTACAGTGTCAATCTCTTGGATGACGGTTCTATTTGTCTTGCCATTCTGATGTCAGAGGCAGCATCCCTTGCTTGAGATCTGGATACGGGTTGCTAGGAGACAGGTGTTGCAGTCCTGATGCGGGAGGTTGGGGTTCTGCACGGGGCACAGTGGCTGCATCTGACAGCCATAAGGCCACTGTGACTAATGTGGACTAATTGGTGTAAGATGATGAAAGAAGCAGATGAAAGACGGAGAGATAAATGATAGATGTCTAAAGGCTAAGTGAAGTATTCTGCCCCCCACCTTCCTCATTGCACACGTGAGCTGAGTGCAATGTTACCTCTAAGCTCGACACGTGCGCGGCCGCAATCTTCTGATGTCTCAAACGCGCAGAAAGAATAAAAAACGCACAGAGGACAGATGCAAAATGTGTAGGGAAATCCATTTGATTTTAATCTAGATGAGAGTTAGTGTCTCTATAGAGTTAGAACCGATGAATGCGGTTTACAGGATTCATAGAAAGAGAATTATGAGCCAAATAAGTCGCTGTATTTTAATGTTTGTGGACCAAACATTAAAACGGGGGGGGGGGGGGGGGACAAGTAAGGCTGGTTACGACAAGTAAGGCTGGGTACAATTTAAGCTAAAACGGCTTGCCATAGAAAGACCCATACTGCCAAGCCTGTCTGTCCCTATAACCTTATCCCATATCCCACCTCATGCTTTCACGTGTTTCAAGTCGGTAAAGATTTGTTGAATAATTGAGATACATTAGAATCGTTTCGTAATAGTGATTCTTTGAATCGATTCTATGAATTGTAAGAAGCCTTAAGATTCTCATCCCTACTGTTGAATTATGTACATTAAGGATTGTGAATTAATAAAGTATTTAGTCAGTTTTGATTTCCTGTTGATTGTAAATCATCTATTCAGTTGCAGAGTGATTTGTGTCGGAAGTGTATGACTCACCATTCCAGCTCCTGTTTATGAAACAGGTCAAGACTCTGTCAGGTCTACGGTAACACGCTGTGTGTCAGTCAGAATGAGTCATCATGTGTCCATTTACCACTGCTCTCTGTCAGCAGGGACTTTTAGTGCCTATTTTATATTTGTCCTCACCACACACACACACCCTGGGACCCTCGTGGCACACTCCTCTGCCCATACGGCCACGCAAACAAACACAACAATCAGTCACACACCTACACACCGCGAGATCTTGGAGATTCTGTCTTGTGGAGATAATATTTTCACCAGTCTATCTCTAACTCGCAGCTCTGTGCCGTCTGCCTTACTGACACACTCCAGCGTACATGCCCTGTACTGATTAAAATGACACTTTTCATTTTCTACTTTCACTTTTATATTTACTTTCCACCTATATTCTGTGTTTGTCTGACATCTGCTTAATATTAAAGCCACTGAGTGACAGGGGAGCGAAATAGTTTGATTAGAGCTCCGCGTGCATTTGTTCGGATTGCAGGACAGAGATTGTGGGATCCCCATCGTCACTCCATACCTGTGATAAAAAATGCTGTCAGTCAAAGCATCAGGCTTTCCGCTCGTGCATAGGACTGAGAGAGGGAGAAGAGGTGAATTTTCTGTGTGTGTGTGTGTGTGTGTGTGTGTGTGTGTGTGTGTGTGTGTGTGTGTGTGTGTGTGTGTGTGTGTGTGTGTGTGTGTGTGTGTGTGTGTGTGTGTGTGTGTGTGTGTGTGTGTGTGTGTGTGTGTCTTAATACCGTGGGGAGTGATTGTTGTGCTCTGAGTATTTGACAAGCTGAGTGGAATAGATTGGATCCATCTCGTCATGCCCACGCAGGAGGTTTGGGGGAAGTGTGTGTGTGTGTGTGTTAAACTCTTAGACCTTGCATGCCTGAAGCAACATTCATGATTTCTTTATTTTTTTGAGCGCGTGTGTGTGTGTATGAGTGTGTGTGGGTTGGGGGGGGGGGGTGACGGGGGGGGCATTATAGGACGTTTTATCTGGGGATTGGAAGTTTTTCCCAGGGTACTATGAGAGTTTTTTGGTCAACAGTCAAGACTGAGTGAGCTGATGTAATCAGATGGAGCTGGTCCTCGGGGTGTGGCGGTTCACTGTAGCCTTTCATTTATATTCATAGCAACAGGACTGTGGACCTCAAATCAAAACACACATCAAAGACACACACACACACTCGAAGGAGATCAGCAGCAATAAAAACGTTGCACCTACAGGGAGAGCCTGATTGAGTGTGTGTGTGTGTGTGTGTGTGTGTGTGTGTGTGTGTGTGTGTGTGTGTGTGTGTGTGTGTGTGTGTGTGTGTGTGTGTGTGTGTGTGTGTGTGTGTGTGTGTGTGTGTGTGTGTGTGTGTGTGTGTGTGTGTGTGTGTCTGTGTGTGCGTGTGTCTGTGTGTGTGTGTGTCTGTGTGTGTGTGGGTGTGTGTGTCCGCTTTTGAAGGTAATATACAAAGGCCGGTGTATTTTTTGCTTTTGCATTACTTTTTCTTGGTCAGTCAGAGAGTTTTTAGAAAGTTCTGGTCAGAAGTCATATTGCAATTCTTGGTCACACTTTAGTTGGTCACACTTAAGTCAGACCAAAAAATTACTGTGCTACACCTATTTGAAGTCGATACAGTCAGCAAAGTCAATTTAGAGTAAACATCGAGATACAGTTTTCTGGAGGTTCAAAAACAAAATCACCTAGATACTATACCTTAAAATCCCTGGTAACAACAACAAATTTGGCTCACACCAAGTCAAAACCAAATATTTATAGGAAAAATATTTGTTCTACTTTTTTTCCCCATGATACCAAATTGATCTGTCAGTCAGTGTAAGATCGTTTTGTTTACATCAGCATGAATTTGAAAATCACATTTCATTGGTTCAGACTCATGCCATTGAGAATTTGCTATGCATATTCACAAAGTTGTAATGCTGCGCTTTAAAACAATACCAAACTTGTGCTGAGGGGAAGCAGGAGAAGCTAGCAGAGAAAACTGCATTTTTCATGGACAAAGGAAAGGTAATCCTCTCAGAAAACTTACAGATAAAGAAACTTTTAGATGTTTAATTTCTATTTGGAGCACTGGGATCGCTAGTTGAGGGCTTAATTAACTAATTTTGTGGAAACCTCAATTTCGACCAAAATTGACATTTTACACTTGTTTTGCCTGTCGCTCGTAAGTAGCCCTTGTGCATTCCGACTCATTTCTCCAGCATGAGTCACATGCAGAATAAGCCATTAATATGTGCTTTATAAGTACTAATAGACAGACAATATCCTAGTAATATGCAATAAGCAGCTAGTTAATAGTGAGAATTAAACACTAAACTAAAGTGTTACCTAATTATTTTGCTGTAATAGAATTACAGGATTTTTTTTTTTTTTTTTGGAAGTGCAAAAACTAAAAAGAAAATTTATTGCATTTATAAACTGCAAATGTACTCCTCTACCTTCATAAAACTGCTTTCACGCCAACTAAACATTGTAACTACATTTTTAGTTACTTATTCACTTTTAGAATCCACTCCCCATGAATATTATATTTTTTAGTTTATTATTAATATTTTTTTAAATATGAATAATAATGCTATATTTCTTAAAAAATACCCCAACAGTCTCTCTTTATCAAAAATACAATTTCATCCCAATACAAATGCTTGTGCATAATGTCACCACAAAAGTATTAATACTAATTATTATCATTGAATATTAGAATTCATTAAAATTGAATGTTCTATTTCTGCCATCATTTCTTTACTTTAATACTGCATTACTCGGGTTTAACCCCTCAGTCTTTATTCTTTTTTGCAAACAAACCACTATTATAAACCACTATAATATAATAATATTCATGAATATTAGAGTTTTATACATTACATATTTTTTATTTTATATATTATTTATGCTGTAATTTCTTAACATTCATGCCACATTATTTCGGTTGAACCCCATAACCCCATGAATGTTTGTAGTGTGTAGTATACAACAGGCAGGGCAGAGTGCTGCTCTTTTACTCTGAAGCACATAGTGCATGCAGACTATAGATTTATTTAATTAAATCACCACCGTTTGCAGTATAATAATCGCAATAGCCTGCAGTGTGATTTTGATTGTATTTAGATGCATTGTGCAGCCCTTGTGTAGACATTAAACAAGTCTTCTGTAACATCAGGTGAAGATTGCTGTGAAGTGTGGATGAGTTGCGTCAGGTTGATTTAGGTACATCAGTGTGTGTGTGTGTGTGTGTGTGGGTTCCATGGGGACATACTGCATGACTGTTTTCATTCACGCAGCTCATTCAGGTAGCAACTCTTCCCAGACAAAGAGGGAAGTTGGAACGATGAAGCTTTGGAGCTCCAGGAATAGGACTCCCACCCTCTGGTGAGCTTCCCTCTCACTGGGTTCACTGGACATCTAGCTGTCTTCTGGTCCCCCCAGCCTTTGTAGCTGGACTTCAAAGTGGCTTCAGATTGTGCGATTTATTTGCTTTTTGCTGGAATGTGGCTCATAGGGAGCAGCCTGTTTCATCCATACATATCCCTCGTGGGTATAAATGCAACACAAGGCTTAATAAATAATGAAACGGCGGGCAAATATCAGTAGTTTTTTATTTGAAGCGTTTGGCAGTGAGCCATGTTTCAAAGAGTTGCAATATAATAGCTAGTAGAACTGGGTTTGCTGGCTATGTAAAATAGTCGTGTGTATGTTTTTGATTTTCTGAAACATTCCTGCAAACCATGAGATGGGGCTCCGCCTACAAATTGTGACATCATCCACAAGCGTTTCTTATTGTGGGTGCAACAGAATAGAGACGGACCGTAGTGGTCTTCTCCGGCATTTTTCGTTTTAATAAATAGTCTGTTTCTTTCTTTTTTTTCTCTCTGCTGTGTGTGACAGTTACTTTTTAAATGTCCTGCACATTCATCCTCCTCTGATACTCTGGTGCTCAAGGTGAAAGCATGTGCTGTCAACTTTGATCATTTGAGGATGCATCGATTTTCTTTCTTGCGGCGGTAAGCCTGAAAAGCAAGATGAAATGTACATGAAATGTATTTTATTTTTTAAGCCTCTCCCTAAGTCTATTTACATTTATTTACATTCTCTGCTATGTGTAACAGCAACAAAAAAAACATGCATTGTTATTTTGGCAGCTGAAAAATTTAGGAAAATTAATAAGAATAATAATAATATTGTGGCAAGCAGGACGTGGCAGAGAGGACCAGTGAGAGGTGTTAATTAGTATCACCTGCGAGTTCTCACAGACACATAAGAGGAGGAGCAACGACAGTGAAGGACGAGAGTGGACCAGGCCTGGACTTGTTATTTTTTGGTTATGTGTGTGCGGCAGTCGTCTGTGAGGGGCTGTCTCTTTACTTTAGTTTTGTGTTTGTTTATTTTAATGATTAAAGTGTTTAAATGTTCGCTGGTTCCCGCCTCCTTCTTCCTTAAACACTAACCTCTTGCCCCGGCCTGCCCCGAGTAACCAATCATCCAACCGAGATGGTTCGGGACACACTGGGGGGTTCCACTCGAGCCCAACCGCTCGGCGACCCTTTTCAGCAAAGATGTCATCTCTAGATCTGGCTCGGGCAAGGTCGCTCAACCGAGTCATCTTCTCCAGAGCCCAGCTCAACCTCCGATGCTGCGATAGACACCCTGTCCTCCGGAGGGGCCCCGAACGAAATGACTGGATGATCCACTACAGAAGGACCAGCATGCTCATCTGGGAGCTCCACCGGCTGCGGTGTGAAAGAGGAGTGAGTTATCCACGGGGCTTTGCCGGGCGGATTACCCTTCACTGTGATCCTCAGATCACCCACCCCACACGGCACTTTAGCCTTCTTCTGGGTAGGTGGCCCAGAAGAAGCACTAGAGCGGGCATGGGAGTGGGGACTCCATCTTCGTGAACGAAGGCGAGTCTCGATCTCAAAACCGAGATGGTCATATACCCGCAGTGAGAACATGAGTCATCCACAAGAGCTGCTTCAGCATGCTGTAAGCCCAAACACACGTGATGCAGCTGTTGTGACCGTCAGATGGGGACAGAGCCCTACCGCACCCAGAAACGCACAGAAGGAATGGCGTCTTGAGAAAGATGCAAGCGCACCCGTGTTGCTCTTTCAGGAATTGGGACCCGTCACCAGTGCCAGAGCACACAGGGAAATGACCGCGGCAACACATTAAAAGTGAACTGAATAGGGCTGGGCGATATGGGCAAAAAATTAAATATCGGTATTTTTTGGTTAAATGGCGATATACGATATATATCTCGGTACTTTCTACGTTTTTCTATTTGGATAAAGAAAATCTGTATTTATTTAAAAAAAATGTATTTCACATCCTGTCCAATGATATCCAAACAATATTGATATTGAAGGATATGGAAAAAAATATAGTGAATGTTATGTAGGCTATGCAATATATTATGTGCAAAAAGGTGGTTAAGATCACATTAAATTCTAACATTGTACCATTACAATCTAAGAACAAAAATAATGCTTTTGTTTTTAAAATGACTAAAGGCTAAACTAAAAATGAAAATAAAAACAAAAACACAACGCATTAAACACCGCAAGTATTTATCTGTCAGTCAGTAACAGTATCTGTCAGAGCATCTGACAGGGCAAGCTGGTTTAAACTTGTTAACTATATCTTACCACTTATTTTAAAGCGCTTAATATAAGCTTGTGTCATGTTTAGGACAAATTGTACGATGTACTTTCACTGCAGGAGTTCGCACTGCGTCCTCCGCTATTTTTCAGATGTGATCGTATCAAACTGTATCGATATAAATGGTATTGACTCATTTCATATCGTTAAAAAAAAAAAACGATATATTGTACAAACTAGATATACCGCCCAGCCCTAAACTAAAACAGTGAAACACTCACTTCTTCACCCTCTAACCACCGTCAACAAACACAAACACAGAAATTTGATGCTGTTAAACCAGCAGTTGAGAGCTCAGAAGCTCACGATCACCACTGCACTCGCGCTGTAGAAACACCAGCACTGGGAGAGTCTTCCAGAAGAACACTGACACACTCGCTCGTTGTATAGTACAACACTCTTCAGAGACATCATCACTGATCGGCTCCGAAGCGAAAGACAACTGATGCGTGTACTTCCGTATTTATACCCACGCTGCGTGGCGGAGCATGTGATGCAATTCTCGCACGTCAATGTGCATTGGCTCGTTTTTACAATGCTCGAAGATGACAGGCTCCCTTAGCATGATTCCAATCAGTCGACACTTCGACTACGTTGAACGTGAGCGACTGAAAGGGAACTGTGGGGTATTTTCAAGGGGGTAATCCATCAGCCAGAAACTGAAGCCTCGCGGGGGCCGCCATTGTAGCAGAACTTCACCTGCTGTTAGCATTCCATTGACTCCCATTCATTTTGCCTCACTTTGACAGCGAATAACTTTACATCTGAGGCGTCCAAAGACTTCATTTGTCTATTATTTATTTTTAAAGAAACATGACAATGTATAAAAGGCTCCATTACTTTGTATCTTACGTTATGGCCCCGTAGAAGCCGTTTTTGTAAAAATAGGCTAAAGTTTGCGTCATAACCATGCGACTTTCTGTCGCACCGTAGAGAAATTACCGTATAGACAGGAGGAGAAGCTCGCGGGCAATCTTTTACTGTCTATGAGACAATCGTGGGGAACATAGAGGCATCAAGTCAAGGGAGAAGCCCATAGATAGAGAGTCCATAAAAACAACAGGACAAAATATTTCAACAACGTTTTTGGGGAATTAGGTGATTCAGATTTGTCTTGGCACAGCTACTAGAAGATGTACAACTGTCAGGCTGTAGTCAAGCTCAGTTTGAGCCTGCGCAGTCGCTCAGCCATCAGGAAGTGAGTGCTATAATCGGGCTTCAGTTTTCTCCGTTGAAATCAAGGGGGTTGCTGTGTCCATTTTTGTCTGTCTATGGGTATTTTGAACTAAAACTTCACATACACACTCTGGGGACATCAGAGACTTATTTTACATCTTGTTAAAAGGGGCATTATATCACCCCTTTAACATCATAACGCAGTGATGAGATCCACTCGAAAGAGAACTCTCCTTCACATTAGAGAAAGGCAGCTGACAGACAGCAGCTCCTTGATCTTGTTAAAGGGTTAGTTCACCCAAAAATGAAAATGATGTCATTAATGACTCACCCTCATGTCGCTCCAAGCCCGTAAGACCTCCGTTCATCTTTGGAACACAGTGTAAGATATTTTAGATTCAGTCCGAGAGCTTTCTGTCCCTCCATTGAAAATGTATGAACGGTATACTGTCCTTGTCCAGAAAGGAAATAAAGACATCATCAAAGTAGTCCATGTGACATCAGTGGGTTAGTTAGAATGTTTTGAAGCATCGAAAATACATTTTGGTCCAAAAATAACAAAAACTACGACTTTATTCAGCATTGTATTGTCTTCCGGTTCTGTTGTGGATCCGCGTTCAGTGACGCTGCTGACGTAAGACGCTGCTGACGTGTTGTAGTTTTTGTTATTTTTGGACCAAAATGTATTTTCGATGCTTCAAAACATTCTAACTAACCCACTGATGTCACATGGACTACTTTGATGATGTCTTTATTTCCTTTCTGGACAAAGAGAGTATACCTTACATACATTTTCAATGGAGGGACAGAAAGGTCTCGGACTAAATCTAAAATATCTTAAACTGTGTTCCAAAGATGAACGGAGGTCTTACGGGCTTGGGACAACATGAGGGTGAGTCATTAATGACATCATTTTCATTTTTGGGTGAACTAAACCTTTAATATGTGTGTGTCTGCTGTTCGTTATGCACCTGATCAATAATCAACATTTAAGCACAAGATATATTGTCTCCCTTGATTTGGATTCTGTTTAAATACTTTTAGCCTCTGTGTACCCTCTTAGCATTTTATTCTATGCTGAGCAAGATCATAATACAGCAATACACTCAAACATTCACACATACCGTCAAGCCTCCAGAGACTATCCTCAGGCACCTCCGCAGCACGTCGACCATGTATAGTTGTTTCATGAAGCTGACAACACTATCTGTTCATTGTCGTCCTCAATTTCCAAGCATCTCTCATGCTGTCAGAGGTAAGTCAGCTCTTTTCTCCAGTTATTCTGCAAGCGTGAGCTCACGAAGGAGATCAGCTGACTTACCTGTGGCTTGGTTTTCAGGGCCGTTCCTGATGGCAGAGCTTCTCATGCATTAGCTCATACTATAGCTATCACATCAGCAGCACCTTCATATACTGTACATCTATCAGAGGCCCCTTATGGACCACCAGTGGTTATGAACAACACACACATCTTGTCAAATGCTGTTCATTCTTTATATGTTTGTACCAAGTAAAATAATGTGAGAATATATCTGATACTGATACTGTCTTTCTGCAGTATCGTTAGTGCTGAGTACTTAGTTTGTCTGACCAACAGATCTCAAAAACAATATCCATTTTTCATACTATTATTGTGATGCTCAAATTAATTTAAAACAATTGATTTTTAATTCTACTAAAATATTTTATATATATTTTTATATACACCGCCTTTCAAAAGTTTGTGGCCAGCAAGTTAAACATTTTTCTTTCTTTTTTTTTAAAGAAGTCTCTTCTGCTCACCAAGACTGCATTTATTTAACCAAAATACAGTATAAACAGTAGTATTGTGATTATTATTACAATTTGAAATACATTTTTTGTATTTTAATATATTTTAAAATGTTATTTATTCCTGTGTTGGCAAAGCATCATTACTCCAGTCTTCAGTGTCACATGATATGCTGATTTAATGCTCAAGAAACATTTATTATTATTATCAATGTTGTAAACAATTGTGCTGCTAAATATTTTTGTGGAAATCATGATACCCTTTTTCAGGATTTTTTAATGATTAGAAATCAAAAACAGCATTAATTTGAAGTAGAAATATTTTGTAACATTATAAATGTCTTTAATGTATCCTTAATTAATATAAAAAGTAATTATTACTGACCCCAAACTTTTGAACAGTAATGCATATTTTGTTTAATTCTTTATCAATATAATATAATATAATTTCATATATGAAAATAATTATCAGATAATCAAAATTTGTGTATTGGTGAACCTAATGTAAACCCAGATAGTAAAATGATTTTAACAAGCCAAGATAAAAAATATGATTTTTGTCAAATATCGGATTCGACATTCTAGTGTAAATAGGGTCAGATGAAAGCCCTAATCTGACCCTAAACTGAATATGTGAAAATGCGTTACTGTTGATTAGAGCTGGGTAAAAAATATCGATTTCTCGATTTTAATCGATTCTCATTTTTACGAATCGACATGGATTCTTAAATCCCAAGAATCGATTAGGCTAGTCATCCTGTTTTCAGTTGATGAATAAATAGAACATTGTAGCGCGCATCCCCTCAAATAAATCGCAATAATCTTTGTGCTTTGTTACTATTGATATGAAACAAAGATCGCTCTGGCGCAGCTCAAGAGAAGCAGCAGCGCACATGATCTTCTCTTCAGCCTTAATAATACCAGTTACAGCACGAAATAAACATGAATGAGCATCTGAAAGTGTGTTAAAACATAGAGTACAACTTATCGAAATCCGTATCATGTCACATGTAATCGCTCAATCAGTGTTTCAACCGTGGAAAGACGTCAGTAAAACAGCTTGTAAACAATGTCATGTAACGTCACATTTACCTCAGAACCGTATCCAGTGACCATAAACTCGTTAGTCAGCTAGAAAAATTAACTCTAGAGAGGAGCATTTTGCTAAATATATGCACCATATAACATATTCATTATAATTTTTAATGTTCTTCAATATTTAATGCATGTTTGAATAAATCTGGCCATTTTTTATGACAGCCACCATTTAAATGTTTATTTTTCATATTATTATAAAAATAAATAAAAGTGTAATTTAAGTCTTTGTATACAAATTAGTTAATTTTTACCTTCAATATTATAGTAGGCTAGTGAAGCCTAGACTTCCATAGTTTACAGCATTAGTTAAGAGATTTGTTTTCCTTGAGAATTTGCCATGTTTTGTAGCCTATCTGTTATCCAAAATAATCAATATTGAATCGAATCGAAATCGAAATCGAATCGAATTGCAAGCTTGTGAATTGAAATCGAATCGAATTGGGAAATTTGTGTCAATACCCAGCCCTACTGTTGATCGAAATGGATTGCTAAAGAAAGAGTTCCAGCATCAGCTCAGCTGTACATCTCAGTGAAGTAAGCTTTGCAGCTCAGATTTCATTTTCTCAGTGTGCTTTTAACCCTCTGAGGTCTAAGGGATTTTTGGGGTCCTTGAGGTGTTCTGACATGCTCTGACATTTGTGCTTTTTTCAGTTATTTATAAACATGTTAATGGCAAAGGTGTAAATTCACTCTATATAGCACAAACGGTGTGTTTGTATTTTTTAGAGAATAATGTTTATGCGTGGTTATTGAAAAAACTAAAACTTAAAGTGTCTGAAATAAGGCCACAAAACACATACTAAATATGTGTCCACAAGACTTTTGACTAATGGGTGTTGTTGCCTAGAATGTTTGCTTAAAAATGAACTGAAAATCATCCTGCCTAATAATTTACATAAAACAAAACATTGATTTAAATTTTGTAAGACACCTTTTGTTTGGAAAGGCAATATGCATGGAGGCGTGTTCACACCTGAGAAGACAAAGGCCGGATAATGTGCCACATTCATAATGAGCTGCATATTAATTAGCCCTTTCACACAGGAGTGTCACGGGGTCTCAAAGAATGCAAGGACAAAAGAAATGATCTATATATACATATTTTACAATTAGAAATTGTAACCAAATTACAAATAGGTTACAATAACAATTACAATTTTAACAATATTTCAAGTGTATTTCTTTGTAGAAAGTATACATTTTATCATAAGTATTAAAAAAGGTAAGGATTCATTAGTTTGAATATTGGAACAAACACTATAATAACATCTTAGTTGATAATTCAATATACCTACTTTATTTTTGACAAAACATCATACTATAGTATATTTAACTAAGAGCAGAAATTGGTGAACAAAAGCGTACCTATTTAATGTGACAGTAGTCTTTTTTTTAAAGTCAAAACTTTATAATCTATCCAAAACTAATTCATATTTAGTCTTTGTTACAATATTTGTAACATAATGTGTATGATATATTAGCATATACATGTGAATTTGCAGTTTGTTGCTTATACAGACATTTTATTTCAACATATTTCAGTCTATTTTTACTCATCTTAGTAGGCTATAGCAATATAGTTTGGATGTGTTCATGTAAAAATAACGTTTACTAATGTAGGTGCGAGGGTGAATGAACGGCACAGACATGCGCTCTATAACTGTAGTAAACAAAGCACGCACATGCCTGTGCCGTTCATTCATCATTTAGCGTACACACAGACACGCAATTCATATTTAAACTGTCTTTTTGCGGTTTACAGTCAGACACTATTCAATATCGCGATTAGAACAAAGCACTTAAGAATAAATGACTTACTACATCAGCTGGATCCGTTGCTCCTCGAAATGAAACTACCAGCACTTCTGGTACATTCTCCAGGGTTATTAGATAGTATTATTGCTCACAGCGTAGGGATACGCTGTGTACACAGCTGTAGTAAGATACTGACTAAGCATGATGTGTTTTATAATCCAGCTGGTGGGCGTTGACATGTTTGAATGGCTTGCCTTAGATCATTTGCGTTTGAATACCGCGCGCTCTCCTTGGGTGTGGCACATTAACACATAATCAGGTATAATGAGCTGGAAAGAAAAAGACTGACATCTCTCTCTTTTCATACAGATTACATAAACTGAGAATATTTGTTTTTTTTATATAAATTCATTTAAAAGAAGAGAGTTCAAGCTTCATTATGGAAAAACACTCGTGCCAGTATGACAAGTATTCGCGGAATTACAGTTAATTTGCAATTCTTGGTCACACTTTAGTTGGTCGCACTTTAGTAGGTCACACTTTAGTCAGACCAAAAAATTACTGAGCTACACCTATTTGAAGTGAATACAGTCAGCAAAGTCAATTTAGACTAAACATCGAGATACAGTTTTCTGGAGGTTCAAAAACAAAATCACCTAGCTACTATACCTTAAAATCCCTGGTAACAACACCAAATTTGGCACACCAAATCAAAACCAAATATTTATAGGAAAAATATTTGTTCGACTTTTTTTTTTTACCATGATACCATGATTGTACCTTCATATTAATCGAATTGAAATCGAATCGAATTGGGAAATTTGTGTCAATACCCAGCCCTACTGTTGATCGAAATGGATTGCTAAAGAAAGAGTTCCAGCATCAGCTCAGCTGTACATCTCAGTGAAGTAAGCTTTGCAGCTTAGATTTCATTTTCTCAGTGTGCTTTTAAGTCCTAGAAGAAATCCAGACTGAAGATGCAGACTTACTCAGGCAAGACAGGGAAATACTTTTGTCATCTGTATTTCCATCTGTTCTCTCACTCCCTCTCTTTCTTCTTGTTTCTTTCTCCGTACTTTAGGTAGGTAATATTATTCATCACTTTGAAGAGGTGAATTATACATAGAGATTACATAAAGTTAGAGGCAGCATCTCATGATTTTCACATCTAACACATTTTCTCTTAATAATTAATGCTTATCGCACGGACCAAACATTTTTGTTGAAGATCTCCAAATTTAATTAGCAAAAAAAGTGCTATGCACTAATGCTAAGGCTAATGCTGCCAGACATGAGACCAGTGTGTGGCCCTTACCTCACCCTTAACCATGCCCACTGTGAGGGACCAAGCAGTTAAGCAAGAGGAGTCACAAGGGAAGTTCAAAAATAAGGATTTTTATTTCCCAAAAATTGGGACAACAAAATAAAAATAAAGTTTTGGGCCCATAAAAGAGGTAAAAAAAAACAGACAGTAACTAAAGCTCTGAACATAAGAAACTCAAAAATACAACTGACCTTCAACAAAAGAAACAAAGGGGACTTATATATTGGCTGATCAAACCAATTTTGACACGCAAGGGAAGACTAACAACAACACTACCACATAAACTACAAATAACAGCAAAACCTACCTAAAACTTATTCCAAAAAGAAATGTAATTTTACTTAACCTTAACAACAAAAAATATTATAATATAAATCTTAACCCCAAAATATCTAAGGAAAAAAATAAAGCTCAGAAACAAACAGAATGACAATCCAAAAGTAACTTATGGTGCGTGCTCCCAAAAAGATACTTCTGTATGGTCAACTAAATAAAGTATAATGTATGTGAAATGTAGTGTCCTGTGAGTTATTTGTAACTAAATAAATATTTGCAACAAATGTATAATGTGTATGAAAAAAGTATACAAACTAAAGAAAACAGCATAAACTCAGGAAAAATATAAGTGCATGAGGTTACCGCTTTTAAACTGGTTGTGAGGCCATGGCTGTGGCCATCACACACCCCCCCTCTTCAGAGCTGCTGCTGGGCCAGCGAGAGAGGTAGTCTGCAGTGGTGTTGAACTTGCCAGGGATGTACTGGTCTGTAAACCGGAACGGCTGCATGGCAAGGTACCACCTGGTAATCCGCCCATTGGTATATTTCATCCTCTCCAGCCACTGCAGTGCCTTATGGTCAGACTCCAAGGTAAACTCTCTGCCCATCAGGTAATAATTGAAAGAGTCCAGGGCCCATTTGATTGCCAAGGCCTCCTTTTCCACTGTTGAATAGCGGACCTCTCTGGGTAGAAGTTTCCTACTGATATATGCCACCGGATGTCGTTCCTCCTTAGGTCCCTGTAGAAGCACCGCCCCCATACCCCTCTCAGAGGCATCAGTCTGTAATATGAACAGTTTCTCAAAGTTCGGGCTATGTAAAACAGGGCTTTTACTCAGAGATTTTTGAATGTCCTTGAAAGCTGCCACTGCCTCCCCCGTCCACTGAACCTGGTTGGGACATCTTGAGCCCGTCTTATCCGTTAGTAGAGCAGCCCTGGCTGAGAAGTTGGGGATGAACCGATGGTAGAAGACAGCCATCCCCAGGAAAGATCTTAGCTGCTTCCTGGTCTGTGGGAGAGGACATGACTCAATTGCATGGATCTTTTGAACTTGAGGTTTAATTAACCCACCTCCAATGGTAAAACCCAGGTACTCAGTTTCCTTCTGGGCCAGGACACATTTAGTTGGATTGACTGTCAAGCCGGCAGAACGTAGGCGGTCAGAGACCACTTTAAGATGCCCCACATGTTCCTCCCACGTTGTGCTGTAGATGACAATATCATCAAGGTATGCACAGGAAAACTCAGACAATCCATGGAGAACCTGGTCCATTAGTCTTTGAAACGTTGCATGAGTCCCATGCAGCCCAAATGGTAACACCGTAAACTGGAAAAGCCCCCAAGGAGTTCGGAAGGCTGTCAGTTCCTGAGACTGCTGGGTTAGGGGCAATTGCCAGTAACCCTTACAGAGGTCAATGGTGGTTAGATACTTTGCTTTTCCAAGGCGGTCAATGAGATCATCAATTCGTGGGGTGGGGTAGGAATCAAACTTTGAAATTGAGTTTAAATACCTGAAGTCGATACAAAACCTTATTGTCCCATCCTTCTTCGGAACCAGCACCACGGGATTGTACCCCTCACTCTTAGATTGCTGAATTATCCCCAGAGACAGCATGAGGTCAACTTCCTTCTTCAGGGACACCAGAAGGCGCTCTGGTATTCTGTAACTCATACGTCTTACTGTTGCATCAGGTTTTAATACAATGTCATGTTCAACCAGGTTCGTGCGCCCTGGATATTCTTGAAATATGTCCAAGTGAAGTAGAGTTTGTACCTGAGACTGCTGTTCCTTTGACAGATGGCTTACATCAAGCTCTGTGGACACTGGCAAGGGCAGGTACTGGTCATCTACCTCCTCCTCTTCCTTTACAGCCTGAATCAGGAACACCTCTGCTCTTGGGACCCACTCTTTAAGGAGGTTCACATGAAGCACCCGGCTAGAACGCTGATGCCCTGGAGTGGAGACCTGATAGGTAGTGGGTCCCAACTTTTTCTTCACCTCAAAGGGCCCCTGCCATTTTGCAAGGAGCTTACTGTCACTGGTAGGCAACATAACCAAGACTTTCTGACCCAGTTGAAAGCCTCTCTGTCGAGCTGCCTTGTCATACCAAGTCTTTTGGTACTTTTGGGCCTCCAGCATGTGTGTCTGGCCTAGTTCACTTATTCGCTGCAGTTTCTCTCTCATCTGGACAACATAGGAGATTACATTAATGGTCCCTTCCTTCCCCTGATCTCCTCCCCAAGTGTCCCTCAATAAGGCCAGAGGACCCCTCAACTCATGGCCATAGAGTAGTTCAAAAGGGGAAAAACCTGTGGAAGCCTGAGGTACCTCCCTGTATGCAAAGAGGTAGGGAAGCCAGTGATCCCAGTCAGATCCAGTTTCACAAACTTACGGAGCATTTGCTTGAGGGTCTGATTGAACCGCTCTGTCAGCCCATCTGTTTGCGGGTGGTAGGGTGTAGTACGTACACTCTTTATAGCAAGAAGTTGGTAAACCTATTTCAAAAGTTTAGACATGAAATTAGTGCCTTGGTCTGTTAAAATTTCACAAGGGAAACCAACTCTTGAAAACAAATGCACCCAGGAAGAAGCCACGGTTTTTGCTTTAACTGATTTCAATGGGAATACTTCTGGATATTTGGTTGCATAGTCGGTTACTACCAACATGAAGTGGTTTCCTGTTTTGCTTTTCTCCACCGGACCAACAATGTCCATCCCAAGATGCTCAAAGGGGATTCTTGTAACTGGGAGTGGTTGAAGTGGAGCTTTGGAGGGACTTTTCATTGATGTCTTTTGGCACTGAGAGCAGCTTCTACAGAACTGGGCGACGTCAGTTTGCAAACCTGGCCAGTAGAAATGGCGCTTAATACGAGCTGTGGTCTTATGTTTCCCTAAGTGGCCAGCCCAGGGAATGGAGTGACCCAAGGTAGGTACTATTTCTCTGGCCACCTGTGGGACCACAAGCTGCTTCACCTGGCCATTCTGATGGTAAAGAACACCGTTCTGTAGGACATAATCATTTTGCTCACCATTAGAATTAGTCTCCTGCTTCCTTCCTTGTGCTCTCTGAAAAAGGGTAGACAAAGTTGAATCATTTTCCTGCATTTGCATTATATCTGTAGGTATTTGAAAACCAAGGAGCATGTCTGGAGTAGTCTCAGCCGGTGGTTGTATAGCCGTGCCCTGAAATTTGTCTTGCCTCCTTTGCCTACGAGTCTTGTGAGCTTTCCCGGGACATGTCTCCAGCTCTTCATTATACAACTTTGCACCGGCTTTATCAAGTCATAGAGTACTGGCAGATCTTCACCCAAAACTACAGGGAAAGGTAAGTGATCCGCAACTCCCATATTTAACAGATACATCTGCCCCTCTATCCCCAGATAAATATCGGCAGTGGGGTAATGCTTCTCATCGCCATGTACACAGCAAATAGGGACCGTCTCAAGGGTACAGATAGCATTAGCTGGTACATATTCTCTCTGTACAAGGGTCTGAGTGCTGCCAGTGTCAATCAGGGCTCTGTGGTTTTCCCCATTGATTTTAACCCAGGCCATTTTCATGGTGTGGTTACCTTTGGGTTCAGGATTAGCACTCTGGCGTGGAGCATACACATCTGGGTCAGCCTGGCTGGATTCTTCGGGCACATTGGTTTAACATGACCTTCCTGTCCACACAAGTAGGCAAATGGGTGTTCTGTTAGGAGCTCTAGGTGGTTTATATTGGTTCTCCTGTATGGAAGGCTTACCCACTCCTGGCGCCGACCTCTGTTGGTACTGAGGGGGTATGGGCCGTTGGCCATCCTTACCAGCCTTCCCACCCATTCTACTCCACGGCTGGCCTTTTTTCCGGGCAGCAACAAACACATCAGCAAGTGTGACAGCTTCAGCAGCAGATTTCGGCCCATGCTCCTTTACCCAAACCTGAAACTCAGGGGACAGCATCCTCAAGTATTGTTCCATGATCAGGATTTCACTAATTTCATGAAGTGTTTTACCTTGCGGTTGGATCAACTTTACATACAGCTTTTTAAGCCTCACATACAGCTCCTTGGGGCTTTCCTCAGGTTCCACATAGAGGGATCTGAACCTCTGCCTGTAGGTCTCAGGGTTACTATCTTATTTTTTCAGAATTGTTGTTTTCACTTCATCATATTCATGAGCATCATCTATATCCATATGCACATAGGCTCCTCTGGCCTTACCCGTCAGCAGTGGGAGGAGACGAAAAACCCAGTCCATCTTTGGCCACCGACATGCTACTGCAATTCTCTCAAAGGTAATTAGAAAATGTTCCACATCATCATTCTCTGTTAATTTTTCTAGTCTAGGCTCATGAAAAGATCGAGACTGACCTGCTGCAGACATGGTGGGGTGGGTCGACTCTATAGAGGGTGAGGCTTGGGCCTTTGGATGATTCACATTCAAATCATAGTCCTCAGAGGGATCTGGCACTGTGGAAGCAGGCTCTGGTACTGGAGATGTGCGAACCTCCACCTCCTGCTGCAGAAGGCGAAACTGATGCTGTAGTGCTTTGAACTGGTACTCCTGGCGGTTAGCTTCCTCTCTCAATTTTGCTTCTGTGGTCTCCTGTTGACCCATAAATGACCGCATGATCCCAGCCAGGGCACTCAGCGTTGGCTCTCTGCCATCTTCATCCTCCCCACTTGGTGCTCCATTTAGTGCTTCACCTTCCATTGCGTCCTCACCTTCCGCCCGGTGTCCTCTCTCTATATAATTTGACTCAGTCTTCTTATTCTCTGTCCGGCCGCCTCTTGTCGCTCTCCCTCCTCGCATACTTCCCCAAAATGGAGGAGAAAAATAACAACAAAAAAACTTATACTCCTCAACTGGCTATTCCCACCGCTGCCACCATATGTGAGGGACCAAGCAGTTAAGCAAGAGGAGTCACAAGGGAAGTTCAAAAATAAGGATTTTTATTTCCCAAAAATTGGGACAACAAAATAAAAATAAAGTTTTGGGCCCATAAAAGAGGTCAAAATAAACAGACAGTAACTAAAGCTCTGAACATAAGAAACTCAAAAATACAACTGACCTTCAGCAAAAGAAACAAAGGGGACTTATATATTGGCTGATCAAACCAATTTTGACACACAAGGGAAGACTAACAATAACACTACTACATAAACTACAAATAACAGCAAAACCTACCTAAAAACTTATTCCAAAAAGAAATGTACTTTTACTTAACCTTAACAACATAAAATATTATAATATAAATCTTAACCCCAAAATATCTAAGGAAAAAAATAAAGCTATGGCTGTGGCCATCACACCCACATTCTTCCACAGAGGATATGAAATAACAAGGTACGTCTTGTGCTGTCAGGTTTATTCTCTAGATGGCTGAACATTTAAATTCATGAGGCATTAACATGCTTTATATAAATTCACATGGATTGTTAAAACCTTTGAAGCTAATTGATCAGAGATTTGAAGAGGTTGGCCTGTACAACTGATAAGGCTTCAGTCGTTACCCTTATGGTGAAAATTGGCATTTATTTTTTAAAACTTTGTATTAAAACATGCTTTAATCTCAATATGTTGACCACACTTGCTACATTAGAGTTTAAACTGATGCTAAAATGCTTTTTGTGATATTTAAAGGTTGAGAGTTTTTTTTTATCCTTTTGTGATTGTATTCAAGAATGTTTAATATATGTGAAGAGAGCAATCCATTAGCATTTCAATTCATATCAATGGCTCACCAGTGCTTGCTGCCCTGTAAGTATACTCTATGCAATCTGGACACTGGCATCTTGCTTTAAGAGAACTCCAGAAGCAAATGACTGATAACTATTATAAGGGGGAAATATGCATCTATTTCAGATGAAAGCCATTTCTGCCTTATTATATTATTTATTTTAAAAAAAAACAAGAAATTAGTTATATACATTTAATGAAATTAAATATATAATATAAATTAAATATTTGCTTTTGTGTGGCAAAATCCACTTTGATTCAACCAATAGTTTGCAGAGGAATAAAACATTAGCCTATGTTAAGAATTTCTCCACAGCACTGATTAGTGTGCGACAGGATGTTTCAGGGCATAACAGACCGTCTCTGTCAGCGAGCACTGCGATGAAATGGACAAAAAGAAAGCAGGAGGGATGGAGGATACGAGAAAGGTGAAAAGAACAATGAAGGAGCGAGAGATATTGCCGATTAGAGGACAGAGAGATAAGATGAGGAATAGTGCATGTGGGACAATGACTTGATGGCATCAGAGCATCTGACAGCCTGAAGGAGTCAGCTTTTTCTTTTGACCCCTCTACACAAGAGTGATAACACACGCTCAGATGTACGCATATTTTGCGTGGATGAAATTGAGGGAGGGATAGAAGAACTAGGGTGCGGAGGTGAGGTGTTATGGTTGATACTGCAAACGTCAGCATTTTCCCGCAAGATTTTATATCCGCGTGTGTGTGTGTATGTCTGCCCTTGTTTTCCCTTGGGGCACCTCGTTTGTAATTTTCACCAGCACATCACAAAAACTAACTTTCTCTGATCATTATCATATTTCTTAAACAGATTTGACATATTTGAATTTTGCATATTGAGTGATCTCCATTGGAGCTAATCAGACTCTACAAAGTCTTGGAAGTGCTGCAGCACTGATTATAGTGCATATGGGGTGCAGAGAGAAGCAGGCATCTAGCCAAAATCTTCTCTAGCACACACACACAAGAATGTGTAGAGAATCTTTGACATCTGTCACCAACTTTAAACTGGCTGTAGTTTATTTTTTTCAAGGCAATTTTCTTTCGTTGCATTTAAGGTTTTTTTTTTTTTTTTTTTTTTTTTTGCCACCCGCTTCTGTGTGACATATTCATATCTTTGGAGAATTTAGCATTCCTGTAGTGGTTTGGATTAAACGTGGTCCAACGAAACCTGTCTGGGCACCGAGCCCAAACAAAGCACAGACTGCAGTCAAAGTGTCATTTTCTATAATGAGTGTATTTGTATGCTAAAGTCACCTCTGTCAGCAAGAGTTATAGTTGTTGTGTGTCGCATGCTCTCAGCTGTCAGGACGTGTCATCCGTGCATACATAAAGTAGTTGGAAGGTGTAATGTAGTGTCATGTTCTATTTTTTTATTTTCTCTTTCTCTCCCTTACAGCTCTTAATCTGCTTGGCTTGAATTGGCGGCTGAAGCCCACAGAAGGGCATCTAGTGAACACTGGCCTCAGCATGAGTATTCCCGGCATTGGCGATGTGGCAACAGTGCCCTCCGGAGGCAGAGGTAAAAGCAAAACACGACCCTGAAACCCTGAAACATGACCATGTGAAATCCAAGTCACCTGATGACATTAAATGCAAAACCCCCTGATAACATGAAATCCACACTGCTCTCGTTTACACGTCAATCGTTTTATATTGCATAATTCATGAGCATTCATGTTGTTCTAGTGGGGTAAAAAAAGTTAGTCATAATTCTGTAATTGTAATAACATAAGTAATTAAAGCTGCAAGCAGCATTTATCAGTGTTTAAGCAGTTAAGGCCTTTAAGCACAAAAGCATCAAAAGACATTACGTTTTATTTAGCATACATTTAACCACTGACATAATAGATGGAAAAGACCATTTACAGCCAATACAAGCAATTTACCATAGCACATAGTGTTTTAAAGCTTTTTAACAGTTATAGTGCCACCTATGGTACGATCTCCGTAAAACTTTGCATGCTTGTTAATGATGTTATATCACATATGCTCACAGAACATGTTATGACATATATGCTCATCAATTTTTGTGAAGTTCTGACTTTTCCTTTAGGATTTATAGGCTTTTGACCATATTTTGTCACGCCCCTTTTCTAAATGACCCTGTTACAGCACAACCAAATGCAAAATTTCAACTTTTTTTCGATAATTATTGATCTAGAGAGTCCAGAGAATAGGCCTAGACTGGTTTGGTTCCAATCGGGCGAAGGGACTAGTTCGCAAAAATAGGTTTTGGACAAAATTCGACATAGCGGAAAATCTGTATTTTATTTTTTCGAAATTGGAAATATACATTTTGTTCGTATTGAGCCAAGGATCACAGTGGTGTAAAAAGCCTGAGGCTAGGATTAGTTATGAGCAATTTAGTACTTTTGGTTGCTGTAGCGCCACCTATGGGCCAATCGGGGTCATACTCTGATAGGTTCTCCTCAAAAGTGTGGCCTACCATCTGGCCGAGTTTCAAGTCTCTAGGCCTTACTGTTTGGGCTGCACGATGCGTTTTAGGGGAATTTTTTTTTTCAAACAAATCCTAACAATTACAATAGGTTTTCAGCACTTCGTGCTTGAACACCTAATAAAAGTAACCATACTTATGTAATAAAAAAAATAACATTGCAAAAATTGCGGGTTGGTCGCGGGTGAATGAGAGATAAATCATTAATGTGTGTTGATTTTAATAAAGACTCGGAACTGTCATTTCACGGTAAAACGCAATGAATGTGAACAATCTGTAACGTTTGTGTTTTTCTGAAAGCGCTCGTGGTTTCAGAGCTGTGCGCTTTCATTGACTTGCGTGATTTGAATCTCACACAATCATATTTATTGATCCTAACTTAAAACAAGCTGTTACTATACTGAATAATTACCTCAAAACGTAGATCTGTATGTGCGATGTACTGTATCTGAATTGAATACATACACATCTCTCACTTTTGTGCATGTGCCAGCAAGTACCCCTGTATGTGCCAAATAAGTTTCTGACACCTTGTTTAAGCTATTAAAGAAATTAAATTTAGCCAAAGAAGAACTTTTGCTTTGAATAAATGTTCATTCAAAAGCAGCCTTCAGTGTAATACGTTACCATATCATCACGCTTAACACTGAGATTGTGTATTGTGTCGATCGGGTGCAGGTCAGGCGCGGTTATCTAAATCAGAGAAAGTCATAGGTGCGGGTGGGTGATTTGTTTTTAACAGAGGATTCGGGTGTCGTTAGAGCTGATCTGCGCATCTCTAAGCATGTTTTCTAGATGAATTTTCTAGCTGAATTTTTCATGAATTGAAAATTAACTTTTTGTTTGTAATGTAATAACTATGTATTAGCATAATAAAACAATGTAATGCAAGTATTCTTGTTTCACAAATCAATCCCAGTTCCTTATATTTTTCTAGCTATTTTACTAATAGAAATAATAACAGTGTAATCAAATATAAACCAATTACCAGTCCCTCCAGGATTTCACGATTTTTTTATGTGATTTTTGCGATCAAAAGGACTGATTTTGTGTTGGTAATTTCCAGAAATTTGTGAAAAAATTTGCGATTTTTATATTTTATAATTAGGACATCACATTTACCATAAGGCCGTGTGTCCACCAAAGCGTTTTTAGTCGGCTGAAAACGCTGGACGCTCTGCTGAAAACGCCTAGCTGTGGGCGCTTGAGAGCGTTTTGGCAGCGCTGCGTTTTTTCAGTTGAGACGATTCGTTGCTATGATACAGAATATCAGCAGCACAGTTTACTTGTAACTGATTTCGCAGATAATTTTGTTTCATACTAAAAATGTATTTTTCATCCATTTTGTTCGGTTAGCTCTGCTGGTTGACGTCGTTGTACAGAAAGGATGTTGTGACAGTTGGTCGTGTGGTATTTGTCCCGCCCCTCCTCCACTGTGATTGGACGTCTGGGTAAAAAGTGACAGTGATGAGCGCAGCGTTTTACCCAAAGTTGAACATTTTTCAACTCTCGGCGACCAGTAAAAACGCCGGGCGCTCAGCGCTTCAGCGTGAAAAAAACGCCGAACGCTCAGCGCTTGAGCGTTAAATACTCGCTCAGCGCCTCGCTACGCTCATGGCGTTTAAAAAACGCGGCGCTCCCATTGAAAACAATTAGAATTTTACGCCAGGAGCGTGAAAAAACGCTTTGGTGGACACACGGCCTAATAGTATTATGTGAGATGCACAATAGTCATACATGACACAAATCACACAAAAAATGCATAAAGCTTGTTTATTTGGTCTAATCAAATACTTTTTTTAAAATTGTGCTGTAGCCTTTTGTTGTTGCTTGATTAACATTAACAACAGCAAGTAAATTAGGTTACTGTCACGTTAAGACCTTCTACAGTAATGACAAACGTCCCAATCAGTTATTACTGATTGTTTTACGTAAATACTATTGCCAAGATGAATATTTTGAGTTATTGCAGCTATGTGTATTTGTTCTTGCGCTATAAAGAGAATTCAATATTCTAACTAGGCCGACAGGCGGTGACACGCAGTCAGTCATTCAGTCAGTCACACACACACACACACACACACATACACACTTGAGGTCAGAGACATACTGTCACTCGACTGGCTGAAATTAGTTCTCTTTCACGGTATACTGCGCTTTTAAAAATTATTTTAAGTACCATCGAGCATATCATATTTTTTGTTATGTCATTCAATCATGTTAAACGCGTTAATAAGTTTGCCATACTGCCCAATGAAAACCTGGGCGCTTATGTGAGAGGGCAGGAGAGACGCATTTTATTTTGCCATGTTTCTGACAGACCGCACACAGACATCACGCGCGCGCAACATCTGTACCCACGTAAAAATGCATTGAAACTTTAATTAACTCTTTAAAGTTTAACTCTTTAATTTAACTTTAATTAAATTAAGATATTTCAATTGGGTGATTATAATTAAAAGTTTTGTGGGGTCTTTTTTTGAATTTTTGTGATTATTTTGCGGTTAAATTAGGAATTATGCAGGATCGCAAAAAAATGCGACATTTTGTTGATTTTGCGTTGTCTTCAGCAATCGCAGAATCGCAAAAAACTGGTGGGAATGAATTACATCAATTACAACTATTTTAGTATAATACATTTTTGTTGCTGAATATTTTTTCACTAATTATTCTTTTTAATATGACCTTAAATAACTTTTTAATAAAATATTAACAATAACATTATAGCGTAAGTGCAACCCTACATATTTTTCAAGTAAGTATTTTGTTTCACTAAGAAAAATGCACTGTTATAATAGATTTTGTATTGTCTTCAACTGGTCCAACTCTTCTCAATGCTCCTCCTGGGGTTCTGTATGTAATGCTAATGCAGTTATTTGAAATGATGACTGGATTTAGTCACAGTTGGCTGTTTATAAAACATGTTAGTCTATGTCAGACTGAGGCTTTGTAAGAATAATCTGAGCCTAAACAGTGATTCTTCTTTACTGTATATTGAGAGAGTACATTAGTGTACAATTACAGTCTTGTGTGCCTTTTTCTCACTGCGACCTTTGATAAACAGTGTTATTTAGATCTCAATGGACTTTAGTTAATGGTTCAAAGCTCTGGCTAAGTCTCAGTTGGTCAGACACAAAGAATCTCGATGTCTGTTGTGCGTTCACCTCAAATGATTTATCATTATCAGTGTCAACACGTTTAGATGATAACGACTGTCGCTGACCTTTAGAGAGTGCCGGTATTGACGTTCTTCACACACAGTACAGCTTCTTCTCCCTTTAGATAGCTCGAAAAGAGTGTTTCTTTATGGAAGAGAACACATAGGTGCTAATATGGTTTCAACTGGGGAGTGTGTGTGTGTGCACAATCCTATTTGTTTTGGACTGTATAATGCACAAAAAAGGCTCATTGAAAAAAAAAAAATTAAAACTCCAAAAATGTGTAGATACAACAACAGATTATCGATTAATGGATACTTCCTTTTGCATGGTTTCTTTACATGCAATACTGTTAAGACCTAAACAAATATATTACCGATTGCCTCACATAACCAACTCTACATGTATAGCTTTTCTGACATTGTACTACTCTTGTGAAACACGAGTCACAACGCTCGATAAAAGAGCTCAAACACTTGTATAAGCAAGCTAATATGCAATGGTTTACTCACATTTGCTTTTGTTAACACTATCAGTTATGTTTAGGGTAGGATTTAATGTAGATGCTACATTACTTTCAAATGTGATTGACCTTTTCAGAGAAAATTGAACATGCACCATTTACTGGACTTGCCACTTTGAAAATGCAGCAGAACATGCAAGAAGCAACGCAATATCATTTTGCAGAAATGCCACAGGCACGTTTCTCTAATGAGCCTGGGTTGGTAATGGAAGGACTCCTGTCTGATACTGGATGAACATAATGTGGGAGGAAGGACATCATGTGCAAAAGCTTTCTGTTTTTCTGAAATGTTTTTTCCCCTTCACTTTGATGGAGAGCTTTCTGGAGAAGGGCTAGCTGTCCTACAGACACAGACATGTGTGTAATGGTGAGCTGTCAGTGGGGGAGAATAAGCATGATGTTGGGCTCACACCGTTCTCCAGTTTTAATGTTGTTGTTATGAGGATATATATGTCAGGACTAGGGATGGGAATCGAAAACCGGTTCCACTCGAGAACCGGTTCTAAATTTTACGATCCATCGATATTGTATGCCCTCGACGTTAACGAGTCCTCTTATCGATGCTCCTGCTCTGAGTCAGCCATAGTATGTACAGACCGTGAACTCACAACTGTCCCTTTTGTCCTTTATCAAGCACCATAGCACCGCGTCCAAAGATAATCTTTGTCCTGAAAAGTCTTATTTGATCAGTGAGTAAAATTGTCTCTCTCTGGTAATGTAGATGAACCGCTGCGCTTGTGACAGGGCGCATGTTAAACTGATCGAGCAGAGAGAGAGAGAGAGAGAGAGCCCCGGTCGCGCGCACGCACTCTCTCTCTTCGGAGCAAGGCGAAAGTAGGCTTCACCGTCTCAAAACTAAGCGCTGTCTTCCTCTCTCCCTCGCACATATTAATCAAAATAAACGACACGATGGTAAGGTAGGGAGACTAAAGTTTTATGTGGAGCATTCGGAGATTTGTTTTTCCTGAATTGCCGCTTGGTGTGAATTGTGCTAAAATACGTTGCCTTATCTTCTCTGAAAAGTCTTCCGCACATTCAGCTGACATAATCACACTTCAAATAAACGAAAAAAAACGATCCAGTGATGAAATGTTTTCTCTGATGACACACATCTTGTGGGATGTCCCAACTGGCGGGATAATCACACAACGCGCACACGTCCGATAATGACACGTCCAATTCGCGAACTAATGACTCATTTGAACCGATTCGTTTTAATGAATGGTTAAAACAACTGATCTTTCCAACACTGAACTCACGGGACGTTTAATCGGTGTATAACTAATCGGTAACACTTTACAATAAGGTTCCATTTATTACAGAAATTACATAAAAAGTACAGTTTGCTTAGTCAAGTGTAAGCATTAAAACGACTTGTTTTCCCCCCCGAAAAAGACTACTTTTTCCCACACAGTGCTATCAGGAATCGATAAGAGAATCGTTAAAGAATTGGATCGATAAGCAGAATCGTTAGTGGCATTGATATTGATAAAATCTTATCAATTCCCATCCCTAGTCAGGACTTCAGTGAATCTCTCAACGCAAGCATCATGTGCCTTTTTTGACTTCCTCCTGAAAAGTACTTCTGATAGCGTCACGGACAAGCAATTTTATGTATCCATATAGCATCAAAGCCAGACACAGAAAATACAGAAAGCAAGCCAAAGAGGTCAATACTGAAAAGAAAACATCGCTTAACAGGGGTGCGGGAAAATGTTTTAAGTTAAGGGTGCTGTGTTTTTTGTTTGTTTGTTGTTTTTGTTTTGTTTTTTGGCGGAGGGGGGGTCACCACATTTGAATAAGAAACAATATTGAGCCTATAAAACACGTCAAAACTCCCATGAAGCACAACAAGCGTACCTTTGAGAACACTTGTTTAACAGCATACACAGGGATGTGCACATCACATTTTTTACATCAATGATACTGTAATGTGAAATACATTTGAGTGAAACAGGATTTTCAGTTTGAAAATACAGGGTATTACTTGATTTCATCCACTGGGAATTGAACGATTGAAAAGGAACAGACTTTTGCTTTTCTGTTCCAACCCCCTCCGAGGGCCAATTGGAATTCCTTAAAGGGATAGTTCACCAAAAAATGAAAATTCAGTCAGTATTTACTCACCCTCATGTTGTTCCAACCCCGTCAGACCTTCGCTCATCTTCGGAACACGAATTAAGATATTTTTGATTAAATCTGAGAGCTGGATCACTCCTCCATAGGCTTCTAAAGGATTGAAACTTGTTCCCCGAAAAGCTATTAAAGACATTGATAAATAGTCCAAGTGACTACAGTGGCTCAATCTTAAGTTTATCAAACGACGAGAATACTTTTTTGCGCAAAAAAAACAAAAATAACGACAACTATTAATTTCCTTCTCTGTGGGCCTCGAGTCAGTTCACTAGCGTAATAGCGTAAGCTTCTGTGTTGTACATCACACGTAGGCTCACTATTGGCCGATGCTGGTCATGTGTGTGATGCGTGTGACGTACAACAACAGAAGCTCTACGCTATTACACTAGTGAACTGACTCGAGGCCCACAGACAAGGAAATGAATAGTTGAAATAGAGTCATTATTTTTGTTTGTTTTTGCAATCTGTAGAGTTCATCTCTACCTAAGCTCTGCCTTCCATCTCTCTTACTCTCTACACTTTCTCTCTCTCTCTCTCTCTCTCTCTCTCTCTCTCTCTCTCTCTTTTTCTATCTCTTAGGTAACATTCTACATACATTCTGGGTACAATTAACTGTGTTTTATTCAATTTTATACATCTAATTTATAATTAACTTAAGTGTAACCATAACCAAATACTGTTATTAAACCTTCTCAATTATAACCCATGTGCTTACCTGTTTTGATTCAGTATTAACATAGAATGCTACCTATTGCAATTCTAAATCGCCAAACTATAGCAACACTCTCCCACATATTTTGCTCTTATTTCCATCGTTGGTATAAGTAGCAGTGGGTGGTAATAGACAAGAAATCTACTGGTTTATACCATATTGCTAATGATGTTTCTTTAGTCAATCGGCAATCCTGCAGCCTGAAGCACTGTTGGCCAACCACCCTTACAGAATCAGTTTATTTGTGAGCATTACATACCGGAATTAGGATTTCCATATGGACTTACATGGAATGACCCCAGAGGGTTGTGTATGTGGAGATACTGACATCCTAAGCACATTCAGCCTTTCTTCAGTCCCTTAAACTCCTCATATACTGATACAATCTGTCATTTTCTCTGAATAGATAGCTAATCATTTATTATAGTATGTTATTTAATAAATTCATAAGAGTTATTGTAGGTGTAATGAGTTGGTTGTTATGGTGAGACAGCATTCAGCAGACAGAGTGAAAATCCAAACGCAGTTTATAACAAATGTAATCCAAGGTCATAATCCATACCAGGCAGAGGGTCAAGCACATGTAAACAGTAATCCAGGAACGAGAAATCCAAAATACGGGAAAAGATAAATATAAAGAAACCAGTGACAACTCAAAATACTGACGGAGTGTGAACAAACTCAAACAAGCAAATAAACAAGACTCCATACTGAATGAAGGCAAAAGGCATTTAAATAGACCATGAGATGATAAACTGAAACAAGACACAGCTGAAACAGATAAACTAATGAGCAGAGGGTTCTGGGAAATGAAGTCCGGGAATAACAGAGTCTAATGTAAATGGTGAGGAACTAGGCTGCCATCAGTTGGCACATGGCACCTGCAGCTGACAGATGTAACAGTAGGTTTATAAAAGGCAGGCTGAGGTGACTGACCTCGTATCCAGACTAAGCAAGAAAGTCCATCCATTAGGGGTGTTGAAATTAATCGTTTCTACGATGCATCGCGATGCAGACGAGGACAATTCGGTATCGGTTCAGTAATAGGCCATAACCAATTATAATGTACTGACGCTTTTCTGACGTTGTTTATCGCGTATGTGCTTTGTCGCGGTAGCATACAATGGCAGAGGGAGGCGAGACGCAAGTGCGAGTAATTAAAAATGTTCCAACTACTTTAAAAGCCTACATCTGGGCACATTTCGGCTCTTATGAACAACCTGATAAGCACGACCTGGAGACGACACGCGCTGTGACGCTGTGAGACGACACGCGTAACAACATTACCATCTTGTTACGCGTGATTATAAATGGATGATCATCACCTTCAACAGCGGACTCGGCGACGGTTGATGCGCACATCTCTAGGGTGAATGAGCGCTGCTTTTAAATGAACATTTCTTTAAAACAAAATTGATTTGACAGAATTTCATTTTCTTAATGGCATAAACAGGCTTTACTCCCTTGAAACTTAAACTGGAATGTTACTGTTTCTGAACTGAGGATGCAGTGCATCGCAATGCATTGCGATATCGAATTGAACTGAATCGATGACATGATAACCGTGAGCCGAACCGTGAGACCAGTGTAGGTTCACACCCCTACCATCCATACCAAGACCTGTGTGTACGTGTACATTTGTAAGGTGAAAGAAAATAGCTTTTTTCACTGGCTCTGATATAGGCAGTTCTGGCTGATTGAGAGCATGAGGAGTGTGAACTTCAGCTCCACAACAGAAGACTCTTCTCCATGGGATTTTCTCTCCCATTTTTTTCTGCTTCCCCACCTATCTCACTTTCTCCATCTCTCTTTCTTGCTCTTTGAGTGTATTGCTCTCCTTCAGCACAGAGCTGTTCATCCATGCTCAGTGTTAATGAGGGAGGTTGGTGCGAGCTCCCACTGGTTACTAGAATGGGCCGCTTTAACCGACCTGTCACTCAGACCTGACACTGCGTGTACGTGCACATGTTCTCTGGCAAAAAAAAGAAGAAAAAAAAAAGAGGCTTGATCCATTTAGGGAAAGAGCCTGCTTGCGCTCTATCAATTCAATTCATCTCTCTCCATAACTCGTTTAAATGCAGCCAGAGGTTTTTGCAGGCAGGGAAACAGATTGTCTCTGCTTATCAGGGCACATCACGCATCGAGAAAGCCGACTAGACTGACAGCTAACACCAAGCCCACTCATGTTGCACTGGCCCATCAGACACAAAAAGAGTGTGTCTGTGTGTGTATGTTGCTTCTGATACCATCAAGGCCAGTTTGCTGGGTTATTTTCTGATTGGAGTTGCTGCGATCTATCTGCGCTGTCAACATGGCAGCAGTTTTCTCTAGAGGACAGAATTAGCAGGTGTAGTGGAAAGGGAAGTGTGTGTGTGTGTGTGGCCATTGCTGTCATGCAGTGGTATTATGATCTCAAGGGAAAAGACAGGGTTTGATTTAGGGTTGATGACTTTGGCAGCCCGCACCACACACTCATTAGCGCAGAGCTGCGTCTCTGCGGAATAATATATGTTGATTTTACTTTGTACACACTTTGCAAATATGTTCACACAGAGCTGAGGATATTCCCCATTCTCTGTCTTTGAAAGACTTTTTTTTATCAAACAGATCTTGTTTCTTCTCTTGGCGTCTGTCTCAGGGCCGTGGGTGTTGAAGAACAGCAGTATAAACAGTGGGGAGTTGGAGCTGGGTCAGCGTGTCAGTCAGGATGTTCCTCCAGGCGTCTTCTGGAGGTCTCTGCTTCATCTGCGCCAGCCACACTTCCTCAAATTCAACATCTCCCTGGGCAAGGACGCACTGTTTGGGGTCTACATGCGGAAAGGCCTGCCTCCTTCACATGCTCAGGTGAGCAAATCGCCTCATGTCTTGTTTCTTCCCTTAAAGGAGCCATGTCCACTTATAATTAAGGTTGAGTGTCCAGTTTTTAAATACTAAAACCACTTTCGGTTCAGTTTTTGTTAAAGGGTTAGTTCACCCAAAACTGAAAATTCTGTCATGATTTACTCACCCTCATGTCGTTCTAAACCCACCTTACGTTCACCTTCGAAAAACACAAATGAGATGTTTTTAATGAAACCTGAGAGATTTATGTATGTTCATTAAAAGTCCATTCCACCAAAACAATTCAAACATTTAATAAAGACATAAACATTATTGTATGTGTGTTGATGTTTATATGTAAATAAAAGCCTAAATGAAATCTCCTCAGTAAACTTAGACTAGAGAACTAATTTCATATAGATTACTTTTACAATGTCTTTATGGATTTTGAATGATGAAAGTGTTGTCCCTTTCGTTTGAGGGACAAAAAATTCTCAGCTTTTATTAACAATAATTTTATTTGTGTTACAAAGATGAACAAAATTATTCTCTCTGATTTAGAATTACACAGGCTGCTTTTGAGAATACTCAAGTGCTGATATCGTAATCTATTGATTGACACTGTTATGTTCACACTGCCCCAGCAAACACCAAAATCAAGCGTAGCGTCAGTTCTGGCAGGTCACGTTAATCAAGCTCGCGTCAGCTGACTCTCAGCTGACCCACGTCTACCTATAGGAATACAACGCCTATCACTGTATACATATATAAGCACTATAATATCAGTATTATAAACAGCTATCACGTTTCTCAGGAGCCAATTCCATCCCCAGCTCCTCCTCTCGTCATTCAGGATTTGGCTTTCTGAATCCTCCTGAATTAGACTAAAATTCTCTAATTATGTTTTACATTAAAATGAATTAATGAGATCTACAATACATTCATGTTAGTCAATTGATTTTGACGATAGTAGTCTTGACACAAAGGGTTAACATACTAATCCGACAAAACCCAACCATTGAAAACTGGGATTTGTCACGATTTTGTGGGACAGTGTGTGAGGTAACCGTTTTAGAGCAAGTAAATCTGGTTCCCTATAATGTTCCTCCTTAAAAAGACAGGTTTTTGTTAAATACCACGAAGAGACCATCTGTGTAGACAGGCTTTTTTTGTTGTTTGCAACTCCTCATAATGAATTGTAAATGATTTCCAAATTATCGCTGCATATTTGTCTGCAGCATTCTTACATGTGTCTTATCACATTTCAGAGTTGTTATCTCCTCTACATTTTGATTTAATTTGTCCTTTTTGATTTTCATTACAGTGTTTAGTGAAGATGACGTCCTGTTTTCACCTCTCTCTCTCTCTCTCTCTGTGTCTCTTCAGTATGACTTTATGGAAAGGCTGGATGGAAAGGAGAAGTGGAGCGTTATTGAGTCTCCTCGTGAGCGGCGCAGTATTCAGACCGTTGTTCAGAACGAGGCGATCTTCGTTCAGTATCTGGACCCTGGCACCTGGCACTTGGCCTTCTACAATGACGGTAGAGAGAAAGAGCCAGTCTCATTCAGCACTGTGGCTCTAGGTACCCACCTCCAGCTTTTATTTACACACTAACATATTCAAAAAGATGGTAAAACAGAAACTTGGTTGCTTGTTGACGTGCTGTTTAGAGGATACTCAGTCCACATGATCCACCCTAAACCTAGATATTATGTTTCAGTTTGAATGTGTGCAGTTGAAGGAGAGCTCCTTGCTGGCATTGCTGTATTTTACATATTCATGTACTGTATATATTGTATGTTTAAATATTCATGCATAAACTGCTCAGTTGTTCACTCATTCAAAATTCAGAACATAGCAACACATGTATGCTTCAATATATGGACAAAGAATGAGTGAAAATGCATAGGAATTGTGTCCCAAATGATCTAATAAAACAAACAAACAAACATAAAAAAATATAAAAACATAAAAAAAATTATATTAATCAGATTTAAAACCAAATATGAATGTGTTTTGAATTGGGTTTGTAAATATATATATATATATATATATATATATATATATATTTAATACACTACTGACTAGGTTTTTTTGCTTTCTTTTTATTAATGAAATCAACTGTTTTATTCAGCAAGGATGCGTTAAACTGATCAAAAGTGACAGTCAAGACTTTTTCATTGTCACATTGTTTTACATTACAAACAAAATTCAGTAGAATATAAATGCTGTTCTTTTGAACTTTCTATTCATTAAAGAATCTTAATTTAAGCAGAAGAATTGCTTTCAATATTGATAATTGTGAATATTTACAAAGCATTTAAAAAAAGTTAATTGATAGATTATAAACTATAGTTAGTACATTAATAGACTATATATAAATAGTGTCACTGTAATGAACAAAGTGTTATTGCTTAATTAGCTTATATGTAAAGAGTTAGATAATGCTTTTTTAACAACATTTTAACTTTAAATACTTTTCACTTTAGATTAGATCACGGAAAATGGGGAAATTACATTAATTAAGAGCTTTAAACCAACATTTATTAGACAATATTAAAAATTCCATTATTATTGAGTTCATTCAAATGTTTACTAATACATTAAGCCTATCTCCAAAGCTAAACATTAACACTTGAAAATAAATAAATAAATGCTGCCAACATGAATTACATTGTTAAAATACATCAGTAAGGATTAGGGGTAGGTTTAGGGGAAAGAGCACTGTATATAGAATATACAGTTTGAACAGTATAAAACTCTATTTCTATGGAAAGTCCCCGTAAAACATGTTTTAAACCTCGTGTGTGTGTGTGTGATTGTTGTTGTTTTTTTGCTGATAAGACTACAAACAACTAAACTATTTAAGTTTATTTTTTAGTGGTCTTACAGAAAAGCTGTGTTGTATAAAAACATTTTGTGCAGTAAATAACACCTCACTTTCACTTTTATAACTGCAAATATATTATATAGTTTATAATTATTATGACAATCACGTTGTGGCATTATTAAAAAGATATTTTATTTGTGCTGCCTGTCTGCTGTGTGAAGTCCATAAAGATCAAGTGCTAAAGGTGCTTGGGTATTCAAGCCACTGAAAATGAATGAATGTCATTGCATTAGATAACAGAGTATCAAACCAAGTAGCATTTATTTGAAAGAAACGCAGAACATGCACACGTATCAAAGCATTTATCAAAAGAGGTGTGTTTTTTTGTTTTTGTTTTAAAAGTAGAAAATACTAAAAAAGTATTTGCACACTTTCTGGTTGTCAAACATTAGAGTAACATGTTAAGAACCGCACCTGTGCTTATCTTCTTAGGACACCAATTTCATAGATCAACTCAAAATAACCTTGAGATCAGTTGTCAGAAGTCACTGCAAAAAAATTATTCAGAAAAGTCAAATTAGTTTGGAGAAAATGATGGACCATGTTTTGTTTGCAGATGCCACATTGATATTTATCTAATAGAATGACATCCATTCATTTTTAAGTGTGGCTCAAGTGTCCAAATATTTTTTTGAGTCCACTATATATTCAAAACATTATGTATGCATATTCAGTTTGACGAGTAACACACACACACACATACACACACACACACACACGCACGCACACACACACACACACACACATACACATACACACAATGTGCTCTTGAGGTCTCTGATCTGGAGATCACATGATCACATACTTTATTAATGTGTGTATCTAACATTCAGTTGATGGCTACTGTTGATTTGAAAAGCATAATTTTTTTTAGCTTTGCCACAGTCATAGTGTTATATTTCCCATAAGGCTTTGGTGAAATGTGTCACAGTAATTCACACATTGCCACTGAACTGTCAATAACGCTGACTGAAAGTCCACGTTGCACCATGCTGTGTAAAAGATTATCTCACAAAATGCAAGACAGTTCATAGTGTTATGACTCGCTTTCTTCTGTCAGACGACAGCGTTTAAAAGGTTTTCTAGATTTTGTGAATGTTACATTCCACTGTCCCTCATTAATAACTGAGGGTTGTAAAATTCGTGCGTCTTATGTGTCGTCTCAGACTCGGTGGAAGAGTGCCCGCAGAATTGCCATGGCAACGGAGAGTGCATGTCAGGAGCGTGTCATTGCTTCCCAGGGTTCCACGGCACGGACTGCTCCAAAGGTACCGCTAACTGTCACACTGCAGGAGTGTTTACATTCAAAATGTTGTTTCACATTGCAGCATTTGTCAAAATATATTTTTTTGTAGTCTTACAGAAAAGCTGTGTTGTATAAAAACATTTTGTGCTGTAAATAACACCCGACTTTCACATTTATAAATGCAAATATATTATATAGTTTATAGTTATTATGACAATCACGTTGTGGCATTATTTTTAAAGGGGCCATGAAGTGCTTTTTTTATCAAAGATTTTAACATCTATAAAAACTTCTATGCTTCTATAAAAAGCTATACTGATTTCGACCCTATTTTTCAAACACTCCATTTTGGTGTGTGTGTAGCATTCAAGACGTATAAAAATAATTGGTAACACTTTATTTTACAGTGTCCTTGTTAAATATGTTACATGTACTTACCATAGTAATAACAGTAAATTATGCATAATTACATGCAACTGACTCTCAACCAAATCCTAATTCTACCCTAACCCTATAGTAAGTACATCTTGTTAATTAACATTACTGAGTACTTAAATATATAATTACACTGTAACAACGACACCTTAAAATAAAGTGTAACCAAATAATTTTCATTGTCCCCGCCGTTACACATGTGGAATTGTTTTGAAAACTTCTGATGTTTAAAAATACCTTGTTACATAGTTACAAAGAAACATTCACCAACTGTGTGAAACATTTATGCGTAAAATGTTTTATAAGTCGCAAATTGTGGTTGTGGCAAATAAAGTTGAAGTACTTGGAGTTAGCACAGTTATAATTGACAAAGGATGACTTACAGTGTTTCGTGTAAACGAAGAATTCATATTTCATTTGTCACACTGTTATTCTTATTGTTCATCATTTATTATCATTTGCAGTGTTGTGTTTTAAATAAAATGAAACGTGTTGTAATGTCAAAACAGATGTCGCTCACTGAAGCTTTTATTCAGGATGTCATGCAGTATATTGTACCCGTGCACAAGCTCTTAAAGTGACAGCAGTCTAATAAACACGCTAATGTTAATCAAAGAACAAAAGTCAAGGAGAAAATCACTCGCTGCTCTTGACTGAATAACTTTTGTAACTTTAATTGTGAGCATTAATATGTATTTAATTTTTACAATGAAAACTATCCAGTGTTATTTTACATTTGATTACATATATATATGTAGTATTTCTTACCTGAATACTACTGTTTAAAGCCATGTTTAATTCATGTGTCTCTTTATTCTATTGTATTTATTTGTGCTATCGTTTGCAATTTGTTCTTATTTTATTTCTTACTGTTTACTTGTCTTTTTTCTCTTTTTTTTTGTAAATCTAGTTCAGTGATCCGAATAAAGCATCACAGTGCTATTACAACGACATTACCCAAATTATCACAAAATTATGAGATAATAACAAATTATTTGTATGATGGGTTTTATGGCAGTTTTCTTTGTGGTATCGAAAATGTCATTGAATATTAATATTTTTCAAGGGTATCGTATTGAAGTTAGAAATTCCAGTATCATGACAAAGCTAATATATAAACTAAGTAATATCAAGCTATATCATTATTGTGCCATTTAAAACTTGGTTGCTTTTCAACCTTTAGTTTTACATTCAATCTATTTACCAAGACTTACAAATAACCTTTGTGCTCCACTTGAGTTTTTATGTGCAATTTGCCATAACTTTTATATATGACTTGCTACATGTTTGATTCTGAAGCTGTTATTGATATGAGATATGGCAGAATTTTCCCTCGAGCTCAAAATTTGTCATGAGATTGTCAGTGTACATAAGCTCTGGACATATGTCATAACGGCTCTATGACACTGTCACATCACTCTGAGATCCAGACGGATGAATTACAACATCCCTGATTAATCCCGTCTCATTTATGCCAAAATGTCTAATGGGTTTGTTGGCTTTACTGTGCCAGACAAATCTTTTTGAGTGATGAAGTGCTCTCAGTGTGGGCTTCGTAAAGAGAAATATGTGTGAGCTCACCTGAGGCTATACATGGCTAGTTTATTACTGTCGAATGCTGGGTCCTCTGAGAAGCAGGAGCACTGTTGATATTGCCTTTGAAGCACGCTACTTTAATTACACATGGCATAGTCTTTCTTATTACTATATACAGAGAGATCATGCAGCGTTTATGGCTAATACCGAACCCTGTGACGGAAAAGAGCGAGGCATGATTCTTTTCTTCTTCTATATTTATTTATTCTAGGCAAGTTTTCATTGAAAACTGTAAGATTGTCTACTAAGCCTCTGCTCAGCTTGAGTATATCCAGGCTAATGTTGGGTAAACTATCAAGGAAAGTATACCTTGTTAAGTTACAAGCTACTTATTTGGTTATTAACAAGGCTTTATTAAATTTATCAAAAGTCACAGTAAATACATTTTGTGTTTAAAAGATTTCTATTTCAAATATATGTTGTCCTTTTGAACTTTCATCAAAGAATCCTGAAAAAAATGCATCACGGTTTTCAAGAAAGAATTAAACAGTACAACCGTTTTCAACATTGATAATAATAAGAAATGTTCCTGAAACTGGAATAATTATCTATCAAAGGAATAAATTACATTTTAAAATATATTAAAATAGAAAACAAGTTATTTTACAACAATTATTTGAAATTGTAATCATTTTTCAGATTATATTATATATAATTTAATCTCAGCAGTAAAAACAATAGGGGGTTTTAATTAATGGCTTTTGATTAGGAGTTAAATTTATGTATGTTATTTTCAATATAAAAGATGGAACATTCTGCCATAGAACTGATAGTACATAGAGACTGTGTTTGGTGAATAATTTCTTTTTTTTTTCAATCTTGTTCATCTGATCAAACCAGTTCACTAAAACAAATCCAACCTCCCAAGTCCACATATGCCAGGACAGTTCAGGAGGGTGCACTAGATTATTGCCAGAAAACAATCACATTGAATTATTTATTTATTCTGATTTGGGGATTCACAGCCCTTGACACACAGCTTTGAGGTGTTTTCATACAGTTCAGTGGATTCGTTTGAATTAACTCTATGCTTCATTTTTCTCTTATCTTATCTTACATTTCATACCTAAACTTCTCTAAATGAAGCTGGTTTTCACTAATTCCTCTCAAACATCCTCATCTTCTGTCCTTCCCTCACTCCCTCATTTGTTTTCCCTCCTGCATCCTTTGGTTCTGTCTCCATTGCAGTGGCTTGTCCCGTGCTGTGCAGTGGGAACGGGCAGTACAGCAAGGGTGTGTGCATGTGCTACAGCGGCTGGAAGGGGCTGGAGTGTGACGTGCCCCAGAGCCAGTGCGTCGACCCCAGCTGTGGCGGTCACGGGACCTGCGCCCAGGGCAGCTGCACCTGTGAGGCGGGTTACCGTGGCGAGTCCTGCGAGGAAGGTAATGAGCGCGTCGTTTTCAAAACTTGTTTCAGCACTCTCGGAAAAAAAACTCTTCCTCTGAGAATCTCCGATTTCAAATGTCTGCTACAAAAGCGTGCTGATACAAGCATAGTAAACTTTATTAAAGTGATGAAATCCATTCTATTGATCGGGCTTTTAAGAAATTGGGCTGAAACGAAGTCTCTGAGTGCATGTTCATATGAGCAGCTGGTTTCTGAAAGTGTTGAGATCCCAGAGGTGAGTTTAGGAAAGATGAGGAGGAAAGCGAAAAGAAAAAAAGCTTTTTCAAATGCTCTGTTTCTTCCTCTCCAGTGGATTGTCTTGACCCCACGTGTTCTGGACATGGCAGCTGCGTGTCCGGTCAGTGCCACTGTAAACCGGGTTGGTCTGGGCCTTTATGTGATGTGTCCCGAGCCCAGTGCCCGGATCAGTGCAACGGCCACGGAGTCTACAGCCCCGACACGGGCCTCTGCAGCTGCGACCCCAACTGGATGGGCCCTGACTGCTCCACGGGTGCGTTCCCATCAGCCTCTTACACCTCCGCACTTGCTCTCTTCTCACGCTTTGCTGCGATGTTTTCCAATCCTTCATTTACGTCCATCTGCACTCTCGGGGTGAGGGGGTGGGGTCGCTAAGCATGAATTGCGCTCGCTGATAGCGTTGTTTATTTGCACTTGCTGCGTGTGCTGTTTTAGCACCAGATTCATATGTAAATAAGACACACCTCAAAAAAAAGCTTCATAAATAAAATATAATTATAATACTTTATATATATATATATATATTTGGTAACACTTTACTTAACTTAAAGCCTTTATCTATAATTCATTAAAAAGGTATTCATTATGTACATTATAATGCACTATATATATTTTTTTATAAATAATTGTAACCAAAGTTAAAATGCATTATAATATTCAAAGATTCCTTTTTACATCTGAAATTGGTTGTTTTTCGTGTTTTAATGCATTATACTTTCTAAAGGTGTATTATAATTAATTATAACTTTGGTTACTATTATTTATGAGACCATACAATGATTTATAAGATGCATTACAAGGCATAATTAATGCATTAAAATACTGGCTTTTAAATACTTTTATAATGCATTATACATAAAGGCTTTAAGTAAAGTGTTACAAATCATTCTAATTCTAATTTACATAAAGGAGATTAATTTAATAATGACATTAACTTTGTTAAAAATATGCATGCTGCAACCAGCACAGAAAGTTCTATAAATAGGAAAGTATCTGTTGAACTGGACCGTGGGGGATTAGTGAATAAAATATTTATTTATAAATAAATAAAATATGTAAAATATATATTTTTGTGCTCAAATATGCACATTTACAAATATTTTGTAGGTAAAAATGTAATATAGACATACACTACTGTTCAAAAGTTTGGGGTCGGTACAATTTTTAATAAACTATTTGATGAATAGGTTCAAAAGAACAGCATTTATTATCTAACATAATAATTATAACATAAGTATCTTTAATGTCACTTTTGGTCAATTTAATGCATCTTTGCTGAATAAAAGTCATAATTTCTTTTTTAAAAAGTGTCAATAATACAGCTATTTTGTGTGCTATTGACATAAATGGCATTCAGTACAATAATTTGTGTTATTTTTTGGCAATGTAATTATTTCCGTCGTCAAAGCATTATCAGCTCTGCTGCAGATCATTAAAACTAGATTAATTAAAATAACAGAATAAAACTGCAAATTGCTTACATATGAAAGAAACAATAATAATTCAATTAATTAAGAAGGATTAAAATAAAGATAAATATACGAGATGAAAAACAAATGTAAAAACATCTCTCTCTCTCTCTCTCTCTCTCTCTCTCTCTCTCTCTCTCTCTCTCTCTCTCTCTGTCTGTCTCTCTGTCTCCAGAGGTGTGTTCAGCAGATTGTGGAAGTCATGGTGTGTGTGTCGGGGGCGTTTGCCACTGCGAGGAGGGCTGGACAGGCACAAGCTGTGACCAGAGACTGTGTAACCCACAGTGTGTGAAACATGGGACTTGCAGGGATGGCAAGTGCCAGTGTGAACAGGGCTGGAACGGAGAACACTGCACCATCGGTAAACACACACACACACACACACACACACACACACACACACACACACACACACGCACGCACACATGCTCTTGTTCTGCTTTGAAGCTTTGAGCTAGTCAAAGGCATTTCCCTTGGTTCTGTGACTTCTTTTTCAAAGACTTTTCAGCTGCTGTTTTGTTGTTTGGTCTTGATTGATTTCCTCATGTTTGCATCAGCGCATGTACATAAACATATTTGCGCGTATGCTTACATTTGTGTGTGTTGCCATTGTTTTATAATCCCATTCCGAGCAAAGGACACAGTTTTCACTGTGTGATCCGCATCTATAAGAATATTAAATGACTTGTTGAGCTGTGGACTCCAGCTGGACGAAGAATACTAACGGATGCCACTTTGGTTGCATGTATTAGCATGCTTGTTTTCATGCTAATGAGTACAGTTCTCCCTCTCTGCCACCGTTTTCAAATCATTGTTTTCAGACAATTTTAGCTGATGGATTCTGAGCACACAACACATCGTGACGCTGAATTCACCATCCAAAATGCAGCAGTCAAACCAAAGTCATTCATAACGGTTTCGCTTGGGTTCATTGATAATAGACGTCATCAGGAGTTTGTCTGACAGTTTGCATGCCGTCGGTATGGTAGTGAGTTTTAAGTGGCGAGTTACATTTCACCTTGTCTTTCTTATGGGCATCAAACTAAATAATCTCAAATCTAATTACACAATTGTATCAATCTCTCTCTCTCTCTCTCTCTCCTCTTTCAGATGGTTGTCCAGGGCTGTGCAATGGGAATGGGCAATGCATCATGGGTCAGAACAGCTGGCACTGTGAGTGTCACACTGGCTGGAGAGGGCCAGGCTGCAGTGTGGCCATGGAGACCTCCTGCAATGACAATAAGGACAATGAAGGAGGTAAGAAATGCATGATGAATGCAGAAATTGTTTTTCACATTTGGCCTTGTTTGCATCATATCTGTCAAGACTTGAAGGGGAAAATGCTAAACTGATAAGATTATTATCTCACTACTGCAAAGGCCTTGTTCACACAATGATAAATAATCGGTGCGAGAAACATTTTAATTTGGATGAACGGTTGTTAATGTGTCTCTTTAGACCGAAACTAACTTCCATATGCCATCAATGCGACAGAATGTTTTTGTTCGGAGAGGTGTTGTAATTGTTATTTCCTCTCACTGTGAATAAAACAATAAGATTTGCTCTTTTTGCATTGTGCCCAGAGCAGCTGCATTTATATAAAACTATGACTTGTTGCCGTTCATGACCAAGTATTTTGCTAAGTGACTGTGAATAGCAGAGGAAAAAAACCAAACGGCTGTATTGTCTCTGTTCTGTTGTATTTGGTGTTGTTTTTATGAACATCATAGCGAATACAAAAATCTGAACAGCTGTTTGAAACCGTGTAAATAAATACAGTTGACTTCATTTTTTCTCCGTGACAAGCAGCCGTCACAAATGTAAAGTTGGACAGCGCTCTGTGTACCGGGGTACATCTATACATATCTATATAAATTCCTTACTGACAGAGGGCATCATTGACTTACAGCCAAAACATTGAGCAAAAGTCACCGGATTTTCAGCCTTGCAGTCTCACAGGATTAGTTTTACGATAAATGTATGTTAGCGAAATCATTGTTGAAAGCCTGCTGTATGAATAAAAACAATGCCACAACTTAACATAAATATAGAACAGTACAAGGCGATTTCAGATTACAAGGCATAAATGATGTTCACTACTGTAATGAATATAAACGTCACTTTAATAAGCAAAGGCATTTTTTTACTTTAAACAAATAACCATTCACATGCTGAGGACGTTTGCATTGTAAGAATGTACAGGGAGACTTCGGATATAAAAACGGTGTCTTGTTAGGCAATGTTTTCTGATTAAAATCATATAATGTCCTATTAATTCAATACAATGTGTGAGCTTACTAGGGAATACCAATATGGCGGTGCGATGGCTTCACTTTTATGACGTCATGAGCAATCCAGTTCTCTATATAGATCAGTGGTTTGAACATACAAAGTGTATGTGAAAATCGAACAGTTCCTTTATTTATTTATTTATTTATTTACAGAAGCTGGAAGTTTTGATATATCAAATTTCAATAAGAAAAAAACAATTCATTTTCTAATTCTGGAGGCTTCTAGAACTGTATGTTCTTCAATAAAAGCTCAAATGTTTTTTGTTTTTGTTGTTGTTGTTTTTTCAGATTATTTTTTACATACGAATAATAATTCATTTATTAAAATACTTTTAAGTCATCCTGCAGCCCGAATTCCCTAACCTTTTCCCAATTTTTTCCGCGGAGTCCGCGGCTATAACCGCCAACCGCGCATCTCTAGTGTGTGTATATATATATATATATATATTAATGATTTAATTCATTATTAGCTTTTCATAAACTCCCAGCTCCCTCACAAATCCCAGTTTTTGAAACCATGCTCTAAAAGAATTGATGCCTTGCCATCCTCTCCCCACTCATAAAGAATGGATTTTACTCTGAGAGTGTGTGTGTGTGTGTGTGTGTGTGTGTGTGTGTGTGTGTGTGTGTGTGTGTGTGTGTGTGTGTGTGTGTGTGTGTGTGTGTGTGTGTGTGTGTGTGTGTGTGTGTGTGTGTGTGTGTGTGTGTGTGTGTGTGTGTGTGTGTGTGTGTGTGTGTGTGTGTACATCAACTGCTGCTTTGTGGCAATTTATTAGTAGATTTGAAGACGCTCTGAAAGACCAGATAGAGCAGCTCCAATCAACCGTGTGAAAAGGTGATGCGTCTGTTGGATGGCAGAGTGAGGGATTTGAAACTACCGCAAGGCAGAATGATTATATAACGGGTGGATGTTCAGAGTCAGCCCAGAGCACTGAGTGTCTCCCCTAGACCAATAAACAGCACAGAGGGGCTTTTAGAAGGAGCTCTTTGTTGTGTCTTGTTTTAAAATGTTTTCCTTTTCTCTGCGTCGTCTTCTCTTTATTGTTCTCTCACTCTCTTTTAAACATGACCCGGCAAACATGCAGGTGTTTGAACAAACCCCCTAACCATTGGTATCACGATATTAAATTTAAAAGATTATCACAAAATACTTCTTAAAGCAGACGTTTGAAGGCATTGTTCAGTCTATCCCAGACACAAACGGCAGAAAGAAAAGCGTCCTCCAGGATACACAACTTCCTGCTTTTTTTCTTCTCTCTCTTTTGTTTGCCCTTCGTTTGGGGGTTACTTCATTGAGGTTTCAGAGATAATAGAGCACCAGCCAAAACAAAATGGAGCAAACGTCTCTGGCAACAGGCGCTTGTCGTGAGTTTGTTCCGGATCAAGAAAGACCCATTTAAGGAGGAGGTTTGAAAGGGTGTACATGTACAGTGCACCGCGATATGCAGCCAGTAAGAGACGGGAAGAGACTGAAAGAAAGATGAAATGAGAAGGGAAGCTCTCAGGGGTGTGAGAGATGCCCTCTGTGACTTTGATGTAAGTTCTCTAAAAGTGAAACCGGGGGAAGAGAGAGCGGAACTAGCATCATTCGATTCATTGATCATTTCTACAGCTAGTCTCTTTACCACAATAGGGAAAAATAAATATATTTGTTCAATTTAATTTCCATAATGATAAGAAATTCTGCATTTGAGCTCATTATGTGTGTGTCTTGTTTTTTAATCACATTATTTGTCTCCCTCTCTTGACTTCAAAGCAGTGCTGGGTTTTGAACTGAGAAGGGTTCATCAAAAGTACACAGTCTGAGAATAAGATGGCAGCTGAACAGAGAGACTTCAGAAGTCGCTTTAAACCATCTGCCACTGAAATCATTCAACTTTGTGTGCTTGGGATGTCAAATGTGCTGGTACCTCCGGAGCCAAGTCAATACTAGATTTTTTTTTCAAAAGTACTATAGTATTGTGCATTTTAAGTACAAATTAAGTGATGGGCGAAGCTGAATTTTCATCATCATTACTCCAGTCTTCAATGTCACATGATCCTTCAGAAATCACTCTAATATTATGATTTGCTGCTCAAGGAACATTTCTTATTATTATCAATGTTGAAAACTGTTGTGCTGCTTTATATTTTTGTGGAAACATGATTTTTTTTTAGGATTCTTTGATTAATAGAAAGTTTAAAAGAACAGAATTTAATTGAAATAGACATTATAAATGCATTTACTGTAACTAATCAATTTAATGTATCTTTGCTGAATAAAATATTGGTATGAATGCCAATATACATTAGAACATTTTCAGCAAAAATGCCACTAAAACTGACTGAGAAATAAGTGAAGGCTTTATTCTTTTGTTAATATAATATATTTAGTAGATATTGAGATATTGACCCTGGCATTTCTATCAAGAAATTAATTTTTGGTATCGTGACGACCCTAGTGTGGGGTTATTTTCATACAAAATTCATGTATCACACTGCTAATGCATGCTACAGATCTAAAGTTTTTATGACATGTGGTGACATATTTTCCACTCAGATGGTCTTGTTGACTGCATGGATCCGGACTGCTGCACGCAGAGCTCTTGTGTGACCAATCCTCTGTGCCGTGGATCACGTGACCCGCTCCAAGTCATTCAGCAGAGCCAATCAGAGGTCCAGAAAGTCCCTTCCTTTTATGACAGAATCAAGATGCTTGTGGGTAAAGACAGCACTCACATCATCCCAGGAATCAACCCCTTCAATGCCAGGTACCTCATCTGCCCTGTCCTTTGATGGACTTAAGACATGGTTTATCATGCTCTAATATTACTTTTTTTGTGTGTGATTTATTTATTTATTGCAAGGTTGAACTTGGTCCACATGTGCAACCACAAATAACTATATACAATTATAATAGATAAATAAATAAATTAGGGGGTGGATTAACAACACCAGCACAGCTCCAGGATTTCCACTGCTCCTCCTTGATAACGTCACAGACAATTTATATAGAGACATGCCACTTCCTCAATCCTCAATACAACTATATAGGGAAAACCCGTAACGCCAAAGATGGCGGTTGTATGCACATGTCCCGCCCCTCCCCCTGGAAAGCCAATCGTCTGCTTTTAACAGTCAAGCCGGGAAACATTTAAGCATATCGTCTGGTTCCACTGACGCATGCGCACAGTTGAGGTTTGCAACAGCGGAAAATACGTTACTGTTTGAAAAGGGGGCAGATTTGATATGCAGTGTATGTGTGCGTTGTGTAAATACCAGACATCCCAAGTCTCCCGGAAGCTCCGGGAGTCTCCCGCATATTGATAGCGGCTCCCTGATACCCGCAAATTAGCTCAAATCTCCCGGAATCTAGAGCGAGCAAGCAAGAGCGTGCACATACTGTGCTTCAAACCGTGTAGCGCGTGCACGGCAGAGAGGGAGAGAACCCTTGCGCATGCGTAGTAAAAGTAAAAAAACCTCCGGGGTAAAAGGCGTTTTTAAACCTTATTTTGGGGCAAAGTCATCAAACTTTTTCAGCGATTTTTATCATATTTTACTGCTGTTTCTATACATGCAGTTTTTATGTCCTGGTGACCAGTGAAAGTGCAGTTCTGACTCTCTGCCCATTCATTTAGATAGGAGCCTGGTCTTGTTAGTCCGAAATAGCTGCCCGGAGGCGTTGCCAAGATGGCGGCCGAGTGGCATGACTTGCCTTAAAGGACTTTGATAACGTTTAGAAGGAAACAGTACGGGTGGCCCATTGAGATAGTATATATATGAGATAGTTTTGTAACAAATTTAGTCCAGGCCTTAATTGTTTTTGGTTTGGCTTTGTTAATTCTCGCTGTAGTGAGTTCAAACAGCGCAATGTATTTCATTTCCATGAGCCACAATTTGGCTGCTGGAATTGTAGGCTCATTCCAAATCTTGAAGATTATCTTTTTGGCCGCAGTTAGAGCAGTGTGAAGAATCCTACGCTGGCTAACAGTCATATCACGATCAACGTCATCATTCAACAAACAGAGACTGGGGTGCTTAAGGATAACCTTATCACATAGTTCTGTCACAACTTGAAATACCTCATCCCAAAAGTTACCAATATGTTGCCATTCATAAAACATGTGCATAGAGGTACCCACAGTATTTGATTTACAGAGTGAGCAGAAGGGGGTAGGCAAGCGCTTTATTTTATGCAAGATATTTGGAGTAGCATAAGCCTTATGAAGCAGTTTATAGTGTATAAACTGATGGGCAAGATGTTTTGACATCGTTGGAATAGTGTCCTATATCCAATACCATTTTAGTTTGCAAGGAGCCAATTCCTTTTCCCATATCATAGTGATAGGATTTCATACCACAGCCGCATAGCAACCAAGCGCGCATAGCGCTTCTCAACCTTAAATACAGAAAATAGGCATGTCCAGGAAGATTATAACACTTTTTCAGATCTTGAAAGGACCTTAAGCCCTGATTATCGAATATATCACAAAGAGTATGTACACCTTGATCCGACCATGTCTTAAACACAAAAGGTCTGTTGCCGGATTGTAAATTATGATTATGCCTGATGAGAATTGCACACAATTGTATTCCCAAACCTCAGGTCTTCCTTTGATAAACCCCTGAATAAAATATCCTGGAGCCGATGTGGAAGCACAGGTGATCTTCCACATCCCGCCAGGCGATCTCTGAGTCAACCTTTAACTAAATCTTAAGAGGGCGTAGCTGACATGCCCAAAAGTACAAATTTAAGTTCGGAAGTGACAAGCCGCCTTTGTCAGATCTTCTCTGCAATGTTGAGAGTTTAATTGTTGGTCGTTTCTCGTTCCAAATGAATTTTGTAATCAAGGAATCCATTTCTTTAAAAAAGGTTCTACGGGGAGATAAAGGGATCATGGAAAACAGAAATAAAAGTCGAGGGAGGATTTTAATTTTAATGATTGCGATTATGCCTTGCAGTAAAATAACGTCCCATCTCTGTAAATCTTGTCTGATAGTAGTAAATAAAGAACTATAATTTTCCTTAGAGATAGTCTGCAGTGATGGAAAGATCTGAATCTCCAGATATTTAAATGTCTTAGTAATTGGGATCGAGGAGGACACTAATGCAGTATTGGTCGACGCTGACAATGGCATTAATACAGATTTTCCCCAATTAATTTTGTAACCACTTATGATGCTAACGTCATTAAATATTTTAAGACACTGAGGTAGAGAAGAGGAAACATTAGACATGTAGAGTGGGATATCATCCGCGAAGAGAGATACAATGCTTGGAGTCGTCTACAGTAATCGGGGAGATGATGTGGTCCTGCCGAATTGCCTGCGCTAAGGGCTCTAATGTAATTGAAAATAGCAAGGGCGATAAAGGGCACACCTGTCTAGTGCCTCTATTCAATGGGATTGCATCCGAACAGAACAACCCCGTTGAAACCCGTGCAGAAGAGTTAAAATAGAGGGTCTGAATCATATGAATAAAATGAGGGCCAAAGCCAAAACGGGTTAAGGCAGACCATAAATATGTCCATTCGACACGATCAAAGGCTTTCTCAGCGTCTAGCGTGAGAATAGCACGTTGTTCGTTAACCGGGTCGGGTGAGTCGATAATGTTCAAAAGCCGTAGCACGTTATCCGCAGAAAAACGTTCCTTAAGAAATCCTGTCTGGTTGTGGGCGAATAGTAAGTTGGGCTAGAACTTTAACATTTAACTTGACATCTGTACCAATTAGTGAAATCGGCTTGTAGCTAGAGAAGCATAGGGGTTCTTTCCCTTTTTTCAGCAGCAGAGAAATAAGAGCGGTGTTCTGGTCTCTATGGAAACAATCTGTATCTATAGCTAAATTTATGGAGTCAGGGAGGAATGGTCCAATCAGATCCCATATCGCCAGATACAGCTCCGGGGGTAAACCATCCAGACCAGTGGCCTTACCCTTATTCATAACCTCTAAAGCCTCCTTCAATTCTTTTAATTCTATTGGAGAATCAAGAAAAGCACACTACTCCTCGCTTAATTGAGGGAGATCTAAATTTAACAGAAATTCAATGACAGCTTGTTCATTCGCTCCCACCTCTGATCTGTATAGATGCTCTTAAAATTCGTTGAATATCCTGTTTACATCACCTGGAGCTGTGTAAAGAAGATCTGCCTTATCCTTAATGGCAGTTATTGAGGCCAAGGCCTCATTGCGTTTCATCCTTAACGCCATTAGTTTACCTCTCCATTAAAATAGTAGTTTTGTTTGGTACGGTGTAGAAAAAAGGGTAGAGGGGTTCCCTTTTTAAATTCCCCAAGATTGTGCTTTTCTCTTCTGTAAAAGTAGTTTTAAGATCCTTCTCTACACATTTAATCTGAGCCTCCAGACGGGTTAATTGTTTTACTCTGGATTTATTTACATAGGAGGCAAAAGAAATACTGTTTCCTCTTAAGAAATACTTGGTTGTTTCCCATAGGATTTGTGGATTAGTAGCTGAGCTCGAGTTTTCTTTGAGAAACAGAGATAATTTAGAACGTAACTGTTTCACAAAATCTTCATTTTGCGGAAAAAGTTGTATTCATACGCCACCTTTTGGAGTTTAGGGGAATTATCCGAGGAGATAGATTACAAATCACAGCGGAGTGATCTGAAATCAGTATGGGTAAAATATCAATATGGTTTACTCCTTGGGTAAGGGATTTAGAAATCAGAATGTAATCTAACCTCGAAAATTATTTGTGGCGTGCTGAGTAAAAAGTGTAATCTCTACAGTTCTCATTCTTCACTCTCCAGATATTGCAAAAGTCGTTATATACAATGAGCTCATTTAATGATTGCAAAGCCTGATCGCCATAAACAGAGACAAGGGATCTATCAATTAAGGGGTTACAAACTGCATTAGCATCCATACCTACAACCAAGTTGTTGTCGACAAAGTTAAAGAGGAATTTGGTAAGAGAATTATTAGGGAAGTATACTGAGAAGAGAACCATTTTTAGATTATTCCATTAACCTGAAGCATATGTAAACCACCCGTTTTCGTCCCCTCCCGTTTTCTCTACTAGAAACAGGAATTTTCTATTCTGAAGCATAATAACTCCTCTTGAGGCACTTTTATGCGATGAGGAAGCTATCAATTTAAAATGTCTATTCTGAAAGCGGGTAACATCAGAAGCCTTGAGATGGGATTCTTGTATTAGGACAATGTCAGCTCGTTGGCGATGCAGAAAATATAGGTATTTGGATCTTTTTATGGGAGAATTTAGACCATTGACATTCCACGATATCACATTAAAGTCCCCTCATTCTGTCACAATATAATTAAACGTGAGACAAAGGTATCCATAGTAACCTAACGCATCGATATGAATCTCACCCCCATGAAACACATAAATAGTGATATAACAAAAACAGCAAACCCTGGTAGTTAACATTATAATCGTTAAAGACAACATAAAATCTGAAAAACAAATTGCTATCGGCAGTTTGCAGAGAGGGAGAACACACCCTTTTATCTGCCTAGAAAATAAATCTACTCGAGGCCATGCACTCGGACCATGAGGGTAACAGTTACTCAAACATCAGCATCTCTCACCTGAGTGTCCATCACAGCGAAAATTAAATCTATGTCCCTACTCAAAGTACTATAATACAAAACCAAGAAGGCCGAATTTACTCCTCAGGCATCCTTGTTGGCGTGGTGGTGTCCATCTCCGTAGTGACGCTCAGAGACGAGATGAAATGCTCCGGGTCTCCAGGGATTTTGAAAAACAAATGCTCCTGGCCGTTACGCACTTTGACTGACGCAGGGTAGAACAGGAATAACTCGATGCCTAGAAGTTGGAGGCGTTTCCTCCCTTTGGCCATAACTTTCCTTTTTTGGGACGTTCCCTTGCTGAAGTCAGGAAAGAACCGTAAATTACCAGAGGTGATGCGCTCCTGGCTCCCTGTAGGATCGCCTGTCGGTCATTGTAGCAAAGGAGCTTGAAAATCAAAGTGTGCGCTCTTTTCCTGGAGGGATCCTCGTTCGCGTACAAGTGTTGCACCCATTCGATCTCGATCGTCTTCCCTTGTAGAGCCGGAATCCCCTTGGGAATATGGGTCTGCAAGAACTGAATTGCATTCACTTCTTCAGCTCCTTCCCGTAGGCCCACCAACCTTAGGTTATTTTGTCTGGATTTATCTTCATAAAGAAATAATTTCTCCTGGAGCTCCTCTAGACAGGACTTGCTAGCAATTGAGTCCCTTTTAACATCCCGCACCGTAGCCTGCATGTTCACATCTATTGCCGAACGATTTGACATCCTTTTCCAGCGAGTCCAATCATGCTGTAATCTGTGATGTTTCCCCGCGAACAATCGTCTTATCAAGCATTTCGGCAATGGCGTCGTGAAGGCCCTCGTCGTCTTTATGCTTTTTCTTCACGTGGGAGTGGATTAAATCTCATTTAGATGCCATCTAGAACAAGGGATTTACATGTAATGCGGCCAAAAAATTAGTAGGGATAGATAAATTCGAAAAATAGACAACTGAGGTAAAGGGTCAATATTAAGCAGCCATCACCGTCCGCTGCGCATGCGCATCCCCTCTAATATTACTTTTTGTATTTGTGTGCGTGATTGCAGCCTGGCATCTCTAATTCGAGGTCAGGTTTTGACTTCAGATGGCACTCCTTTGGTGGGTGTCAACGTCACCTTTGTGAAGTATCCTTACTATGGTCACACCATGACCCGCCAGGATGGCACGTGAGTAACTTCAATTTATTCGAACCCCTTTTGCTATTGAATATGTGCTGAAGTATGTTTCCTGTGCCGCTTCTCCCTAGTTTTGATCTGGTAGCCAACGGCGGAGGCTCTCTTACTTTGCGGTTTGAGCGAGCTCCGTTTCTGAGTCAGGAGCGGACGGTGTGGCTGCCCTGGAATCGCTTCTACGCAATGGACACTCTGGTGCTACAAACAGAAGAGAAAACCACAGTCAGATGTGACCTTAGTGGTTTTGTCAGGCCCGATCCCGTGGTGCTTCCCTCCCCACTGTCCTCCTTCTTCAGCTCCAACCCTTCAGAGAGACACATCCTCCCCGAGAGCCAGGTGCCACATTCAAGACCGCTGTAATCACATCTCATTTCTGTCATGTTCGTGTAGGTCATTACACTCTTCTGTTGGCTTGTTATTTGCATTTTATGTTCTCTATTCCTCTTCACTCTCTTCACTCACTCTCCGTTTTCACTCCCTTTGACCCATTTACGTTCTCATACCTTCTCGCAATTACAGTTTCTCTCAGCTGCTCACTTTCCATCTCTTTTATCTCCTTTCTTAGGCCGTTTTTCAAGACTGATGGCAGCTGCAAGAATTTTTGATTCTTGGCATTACTTTTTCCTTTCTTTCTCTGTGTCCAGGTCCTTCACGAGCAGGTGGAAATTCCCGGCACTAGTCTTAAACTTTGCTATCTGAGCTCCAGGACCTCAGGCTACCTCTCGCTGCTTAAGGTGATTATGACTCCAGCTCTAGTGCCTCTCAGCCTGGCCAAAGTGCACCTGATGGTGTCCGTGGAGGGCCATCTCCTCCAGAAATGGTTCCATGCCTCTCCTAACCTGGCATACACTTATATCTGGGACAAGACTGATGCCTACAGGCAGAGGGTCCACGGCCTGACCGAGGCTTTGGGTAAGTGATATATGGAGTCATGGAAACAGGTGTATTTCAGCTGTTATCTTGTTTCTTGTCTACGCCTTTGTCTGTTCCCCAGTGTCTTCTCTTAATTTGAGCTCCAAACCACAGATAGTTTCAGTTTAATGAGACTGTCTGTCTCTCATCCATTATTGTGTATGCCACCGGCAAGTTCCTCCTGTGAGCTAATGAATTGTTATGTCCCCACTCGGTGATGGAGTGTTTAATTAAGATAGTACAGCTTTGCTCTTCCTCTAAGTGTCTTCCCTCTCAGTCATTTTCTCCTTCATTCTTCACATTTCTTTCCTATCCCTCCTTCAATCTGTCAATCTTTCTCTTTAGTGTCTGTGGGGTACGAGTATGAGATGTGTCCCAGTCAGATCCTGTGGGAGAAGAGGACAGCTGTGCTGCAGGGATATGAGCTCAACCCCTCGAACTTGGGCGGCTGGTCTTTAGACAAACACCACATGCTGAACGTCCGCAGTGGTACGATACTGAAACACCCATTCAAACAATGGTTAATCTGCTCCATAGGGAAGGACAGGAGAACTCAAAAGTGACATCAATGATTAGCCATTAATTGTGGGACTTGTTATTGGACTGTCACTGGAAGTTTTGAAATCAGCTACACAAACGTTCAAAACAGGGTTACTGTGGTATTTTGGGTTGCACATTGGGGTTCAGTTGGTTGCTGGGAGCTCCAAGAGAGTCTGCAGAAGAATTTAAAATAAAATAATAATAAAATTAAAATTTATTTAGTTAAAATTCCCAAATTGTACATTAATACTGTTTCGTTTTCTATTTTAAAGACTGATCAGAAATCATGAGAACTTTTAGGTTTATACATTTAAAATTGAATGGTGGGTGGACAAAACATACAGTGTCAGCTTAACAAAAAATATTTTATACAAATTTATGAAAAAGAAACACAATAAAAATGTTTCTTTTACAGACATATGTGTGCATAAATCTTGCCAAGTACCCAAGTAGTCAATAGCAATAGCAACTTTGTTTATATAGCACAGTTAAAACAACACAAGTTGACCAAAGTGCTTTACAATATAACATAGAAGGAGAAAAGGATCTAATCTAAAAAGCAGCATCACATAGGCAACACATTATTAGTAAAACTATCACTGATTAAAAGCTATTGAAAACAGATGTGTTTTAAGGTGTCCTTTAAAATCCTGCACAGTAGCGGCGTCTCTAATATGTTTAGGCAAACTATTCCAAAGTTTAGGCGCTGCTACAGAAAAGGCGCCATCTCCTTTTTGATTTCGATGTGTCCTGGGTATTTCGAGTAACTTCTGAGTTGCGGATCTCAAACTTCGTCCAGTCTGATATTGATGTCAAAAGGATCAAAATCGGCATCCCAAACTCAGCAAAGATTATTCTTTGTGAATTGGCAACCTCACACACACTCACAAAATCTTGCATATTATGTTTTAGTATAACAACAATAGACACTTAATAAGTGTTAGAAGAACACAATATCAGTCTAATGAAAGGTTACAGGTTAAGACTTAAGTTATAGGTGTGGTTGATTATGGATGGAGCAGAACTGTGCAGTTCAGTGTCCCTTGTGGACCACATTGCCCATTCCTGAATTATAAGGTGGAAACACGCAAAACAAATAAACCCTCCTCAATAAGAATAATCAAACTGTGTTGAGTTGTATTTCCTATGAGGCACTTATTTTTGTGAAATGCGTTTGACAGTGAAGAAGAGACAGCTCGTCCCTGCAGCTGAAGGCCTAACAAGCTTCTCCAATAACACAAAGTATTTTTTCTCCGTCATTTCTGACTCAAACTGTGTAAAAAGTTTTGGTATTAAGCCCTATTATAGAACAGAAGTTATGCATGCTGTTTCACACCTGTTTATCTTCAGGCTTTTGCAGAAAAAATAAAAGAAATAAATGATTGTGATTGTAGCTTGGCTAGTGGGAAGTCAAATAAGGACACAGGGATGGAGGGCGTGCCAGTGGACTATAAAATAACATGCACACGCTGCCTAATGTTTCTCCTTTTCCGCACATTTGTCATTGCTCATAATTTAATTTCTGTATTAGGGTGAAAATCTGTGTTTGAGGGACCAGCAAGTTTTTTTGTCATTATTGATGATTATGAGGTCTTTAATGACTGCTGGTTTCACGCTATTGATCAAGAAATGCAATAAATATGTCACAGTGTAGAAATTAATGCTTTCATTTAAGCATCACATTTGTGCGTGTAAAGACCATTAAGAAATATGTCATGTTTGAAATCTCACTCAATTTCATTTAGTGACAGTGTTTGATTTATTTCACACAGGAATTCTTCATAAGGGCAGCGGCGAGAATATCTTCCTCTCCCAGCAGCAGCCGCCCATCATTAACAGCATTATGGGTAACGGCCGAAGACGCAGCATCTCTTGCCCAAGCTGCAGTGGGATGGCAGAGGGCAACAAGCTGCTGGCGCCGGTGGCCGTAGCCTGTGATGGAGAGGGCAACCTGTACGTGGGTGACCTTAACTTTGTGCGAAGGGTCTATCCTTCCCTCAATACCACAGCTGTACTGGAGCTCAGGTAAAGCTGATAGGATGCACACTTAAAGACAACATGATACAGCATTTTTAATGCATTTCACCTCTATAATGTAATGCATTACTGAGCACAACTCCATATTCAGTGTCTGGAGTTAAAAATGAAATAGAATCAGCAAATCAAATTAAAATCAAAAATGCATGATCCACTGACAGAAAAAGCTTTACTGAAGAAGAAAAATAATCATTCAAACTTTTCTTCAAGCATCATGCTTTTTTGAATTTAGTTTGGTTTGGAGTGTGGAATTACACAATGTATTACATGTTGTGCAATATATAATTTCAAATAAATGTTTTATTATGTTGGCCTGAAACTTTGTTACTTTTTGAAGTTGATTTTATCCATCGGAATTGAATTGAACCATGAAAAGTGGGCTGTTATCATTGGTCATTTCAGGGGTGTGGAGACATTTTATTGGTAGACACAGAAGTAAAAGTGAGACAGGAAATCAAGGGAGAGAGAAATATCCGGGTCTGTCATGAGCACCATAGCTGACCACAAAGCCAACAGTTATTGCAATTTGATGAATCATGCACTACTATACAAAGGACATTTATTAAATAAATAGGTTCTCAACTACTAGAATAGCTTTAACAATAATACATTTTAATGATTTTTTTAATTGATGCATACCTTTTTGTCTCTTCTCTTTCACTGCTCCATGAAGAAATAAAGATTTGAGACACAGGTAATTAAAATAAATGCTCAATGTAAAAATATATTTATCATTTGTCTAAATAGCATGCTAATTTAAAAAAATAAAACATATTGTGCAGATTTCGATGCTTGTGCCGTATTCTGTAGCTGTTTTCTAGTTCATTATATGTAGCAGAATTTCACCTTTTTTTTTAAACAAAGTGGTTTCTTTTTTGAGCTCCAATTACTTTACCAGCAATGAACTATTCACATTTCATGATGTTCACCAAGGTAACCATGCTGTTTGTCAGATGTTTTTATTAAGAGACATTCTCCCAATTTGCCCTATTTCCATAGCAACAGTCCAAGTCATAAGTACTACTTGGCAGTGGATCCTGTGTCAGGTTCTTTGTTCCTGTCAGACACCAACTCCCGGCAGATCTACCGCATACGCTCTCTGAATGGTGCGCGGCCACTGCTGGATAACGCTCAGGTGGTGGCGGGAACGGGAGAGCAGTGTGTCCCATTCGATGAGGCTCGCTGTGGCGACGGAGGCAAGGCAGTGGAGGCCACCCTAATGAGCCCGAGAGGTGATGGTTTTAAGAAATATACCCATTTTCTTTTCATTCTGTGAGTTGAGTGAGACATAAATGCCTGAACTTCTTCAGAATCAGCTTTTGAGACAGCATTTCCACGCTGTCTGAGACACATTTTTATTTTCCATGAACCTAGAAACCGTTACCATTTAATTCCTTAGACAGTTGCAGGTGCTGTCATTTTCTATATCACAAACCTCAGTAACCTCTAATTCTCTAGTCTCTAGACTCCCAGACATCATTCTTAAAGCCCAGCATGGCCCACTGATGTGAGGAAAAATAAATGACACAGAAGGTAAAGAGAGATCGTAAGGTTAGCTTACTGCACTCAGAGACCAACTCTGCCGTCTTATCTCAGAATAAAACGTATTCTAGACATGATCACCATGACAGCGTGAATCAAACTGCAGCAGTCTGACTCTTTTCAAGGTCATTGCTCCTACACACATAGACTACTAATTAGTTCACCTTTAAAAACACCTTTCCTCCGGGGATTATCAGAATAGGAGGGAAATAAATCAGAGACTTAGGGAGCAGTGAAATTCTTAAGAAGACTCAGCAGTGATTTCTGTGACATTGACGAGAAGTTAAAAAGGAGGAGAAAATTATCATAATTATTAGGTAATTATTATAAAAGATAATTATTCTGTCTGAACCTTCCTTTTAATACCTGGTGAATGTTTCCTACTTTGTTGTAGTCATACATGTCTCATGCGATTTGTCTTAATATGAGTGTTATGCACAAGTTTTGAGTTCTTTAATTTCATGCAGGTGTTGCATTGGATAAGAATGGCCTGATGTACTTTGTGGATGCAACAATGATACGAAAAGTGGATCAGAATGGCATTATCTCCACTCTGATAAAGACCAATGACCTGACTGCAGTCAGGCCCCTCAGCTGCGACTCCAGCATGGACGTCAGCCAGGTTGTAATGACTTTCCTCAACTATCTTGCACTTGCACATCAAGCGAGATTCAGCTTCCTGAAATCTCTCAATCTATTAAAACTAACATTGTTAGTTATCATTTATGGTATCAAAGAGAAATTATTTTTGTACAGGGCGTATTATAAATTCTAAATTTTTTATCATTATTAATTTACACAATGTGTGATTTGTTAAAGGGGGTGTGAAACACTCAGTTTCAGTCAATCTCATGTTAATCTTGAGTACCTATAGAGTAGTATTGCATCCTTCATATCTCCAAAAAGTCTTTAGTTTTATTATATTTATAAAAGAAAGATAGGCTGTACCGAGTCTTTCCGGAAAAAAATGAGCGGGTGTGGGCGGAGCTAAATAATCACGAGCGCGCGAAGCTTTTGCGTTGAGAGCGTATGGAAGCTGTGACTGACATCCCAAAACAAACCATGGCTAACAATCACATTCAGCCATACATTTTTGATCCCTAATCAGATCCCGTGAGATGGGCAGTGAAATGGGGGGAAAACACAAGGTCTCGAGAGTTTTTTAAAAGTAGAAATGATCGAACTTGAGTGCAGTGTTTTTAGAACACCATGTCACGCGTGAGTTTACAACATTTGTGTGTGTTTACTCGTGGTTTATGAGGCCATGATTTGGTTTTACAATAAACAAACAGACACCACAGTGGCCAGCTAAACAAATGTATTTCAACACACACATACACACCATACATCGCATGCTCCATAGATACATTAACTATACGTGATCATGTTGTTTACTTGCTGTGCTTACATGCCGATAGTTAATAACACACAGACATTTGAAGCAGTTTTACTCACCGCCTGCGGTTCCAACGCACGACCGTGAACCTCTATCGAGACTGCTCGATCCTTAAGCATTAGACGATCTGCAAAAGCCCAGCACAGCGCTTTGATGGGCATACTGCTTTCGCTCTCTCGCTCTAGGCTACAGGTGCGCGCGCGCCCTTCCGGGAGAAGTGCCCTTAGGAACCGTATAAGGAAATTCCGGCGCATCTGACGTCACACACGCCCGTACTCGGAAAAAACTTTCCAAAACTTGTGGCAAACCGGAAGGAGTATTTGTGGCACAGAAATACTCCATCAAACGTACAACTTAATTTTTGAAACTTTGTCCATGTTTAGCATGGGAATCCAACTCTTTAACAGTGTAAAAAACTCACTATGTATGAAATAGCATTTCACCCCTCCTTTAAAAAAGCATTTTAATGAGAATGTCTTTATTGTAATTATTATTGAAGTATTAATGGAAAGTTGAGAAAATGTAAAAACACAGTGTCATTAATACAAAATGAAAAGTAGAAATACAGAAAATATTCGTTTAAACAATATAGTTTTAGTAATGAACCCTATTTACTATAAATTTAATGAAACAATTGACAGGCCCCATGAAGCAGTTAAATAAGCTTTCAAACACAGTTGTGTGAACACATTTCAGCCTGTTTATTTCAGTCTGTACTGCGAAATGCGTTTTCTTTATGTTTCATCCTTGCGTGTTTGAGCTAGCACTAGCCAATATTTGCTTGTCAGAGTCTCCCTCTGGGTATTAACGTTTGACAATGACAATGACAAACAATGGAACTGGATTATCAATCAAGCCGCTGTCATAATTTGTCTATCATTGTAATAAATTCATAGGCCTGCTGATTCGTTCCACTCAGAAGAATCTGTAACACATTTGTTTTTAAAATGCCAGTAGGAAATCTACTGCCAGAAATGGAAAATGCATCCCATCTGACCAGAAGCAGGGATAAAATGAACAGAGCGATATCAAAAGCAGAGGCAGAAAAATACCCCTCGGCAGAGCTGAATTTACACTCCCGTACCACAACTGCTCGACATCCCGTTAACGGGAGTACTTTTTTTTGTGTTCATGTACTTTTTCCTGTAATGTTTATCTAACGTTTGATGTTTTAGGTACGTCTGGAGTGGCCTACAGACCTGGCCATCAACCCTATGGACAACTCTCTGTACGTGCTGGAGAACAACATCATCCTGCGTATCTCTGAGAACCATCAGGTCAGCATTATTGCAGGGCGGCCTATGCACTGCCAGGTCCCTGGCATTGATTACTCGCTCAGCAAACTAGCCATCCATTCTGCCTTGGAGAGCGCCACAGCCATCGCCATCTCCCACACAGGTGTGCTCTACATTGCCGAAACCGACGAGAAGCGTATCAACCGCATCCGGCAGGTTAGCACCAGCGGCGAGATCTCCCTTCTAGCCGGCGCTGCCTCTGAATGCGACTGCAAGAACGACGTCAACTGCAACTGTTTCTCAGGAGATGAGGGCTACGCCGCGGACGCCGGCCTCAATTGTCCCGCTTCGCTGGCGGTGTCACCAGATGGTATCCTGTACATAGCTGACCTGAACAACATCCGTGTGCGTTCGGTCCGCAGTAACCGGCCCAACGCCACAGCTAGCGGACAATATGAAGTGGGTTCATCTCTAGAACAGGAGCTTTATGTGTTTGGCTCCGACGGCTTTCATAAGCAAACAGTTAGCCTCATTACAGGCTTGGCCTTGTATAACTTCACCTACGGACTGGACGGAGAGTTAGCGGCAGTTACCGATGCCTCTAACAATACACTTCGGGTGAGGAGGGAGGCGTCTGGCTCCATCAGGCTTGTGTTGTTGCCAGAGAACCAGGTGGTAACACTGGGAATGGACCCAGCCGGCAGCCTACGTTCAGTGTCCGCCCTCAGCCAGGAGGTGGCACAGCTCAGTTATGATGCTAACACTGAACTTTTAGCCTCCAAGTCGGATGAGACCGGATGGACCAACTTTTACAAGTGAGTATGAAATCAAGCTTAGCGTCAGTTCTGGCAGGTCACGTTAGTCAAGCTCGCATCAGCTGATCCACGTCTACCTATAGGAATACGACACCTATTACTTAGGCTTGCTATGGTAGTCGGTGTTACCGGTGTTACACGGTGTTCAGTTGCAACACCGGTTTCATCACTTGCCCACCGCGACACCGCCCAAAAAAAATGTTTTAAAGCGTTACAAATATTTAACGCAGTTACGCAGTATCCGTTAAGTCCTGCACGCACGCACACACACACACACACACACACGACCCACAGAAAAGACGCGCATCAGTATCGAGTTCTCTTTCGGTCTTGAACAAACCATAACACACACAAATAATGCCAAAATGTCTGTTTTGTTGAGTGTCCTCCGAAGAGTCTTAAATGATTTAAATAAAGTCTTAAATGAACTTAGAGATTTGTGAGAAACCATAGTGGACGTTATTGAGTGCACTTATTCAATCCCACATTGCACTGCATTAACGAGTGTACAGCTTATGTACGCTCTACGGCTGTCCGAATTCGCTCATTCACTCCTTCAAGTGAACAGTATTAGCGGACTAACATAGGGAATAGGCCTTACTTAGTGAATGAGGGTTTAGGGGGCGATTTCCGATCCAACCCATGTTCTCAAGCAGGGAAAAATAGAGGACACTGACAACGCGCTGACAGACAGGACTGAGCAGGTAATATTATGGAGCAAAGTCTCAACTTTCAAATTTGGTCAGTCAAAGAAAATTAAACAATAAATAGGCCTACCGATTTGTGGCTCTTTAATGTGTCGTGAAAGATTGCCTTAGTTAAAGCCAAGTTCAAATCCACCAACGTTAATCACTCTCCTGACTGCTTTGTAAGACAAAAATTGTGGATTTTGATTGGTAAGATCACGTCAATCAAACTCCCTGCGATGGATGAATTGACGCTAATTTAAAAGTTAAAGTGAAGAGCGCACTGCCGCACCAGCTGTTTATAAGCGTTGTAAAAAAAAATTAGTTTGTTTTCACATTAGAGCCAATTCAGGGCACAATAACAAAACAATGCTGCTCCGAACCACCGCACCGATATGCATGCCTTTGCAAACGCGCGCATTTTATGCTTGCCTTTAAATTAGTGATTTAAAAGCCCCCGCCGGTGACACCGGTATTACCAGTGTTGTCACACCTCGATTAACCGGTGGGAAAATATCCTCACCGTCACATCCCTACTATCACTGTATACATGTATAAGCTCCTTCAGGATTATCAGCAGCTATCGCGTTTATCAGGAGCTAATTACCCTCCTCCATCCCCAGCTCCTCCTCTCACCCAGTCAGGATTTGGATTTCCCCTTGAATCAGAATAAATTCTCGAATTATCTTGTCCGTTTAAATCTTGAATTAATGATAGCTGCATACATTCATGTTGGTTCTGTTCTGTTTACCCTAAGGGGGGTTATTGCTGCTATTATCCATGCTAAGCTGCATGGATGCGCAGGGAGTTCTCGCCCAGAACGGAACTATACCGCCAATCCAAACTGTATGCTAATTGTCAATCGTATTTGACGATAGTGGTCCTGACAGAAATCTGGTGTATGACAACAGAACTTTTTTAAAATGCAGAAAAATCTTTTGATAAATTACTACTGCAATGTGTATTAAAATCTCTTTTTCGTGGGAAGTAATAGCGCAATGTTTATTGGCCTTTGTTAATTCTATAATAAGACCAATTTACATAATAGGAGGCCTGTTTGCACTGAAAAGATTGACATTTACTTAGATGGATGTTAACCTGGAGAGTTATTATAATGCAGGTTTTTTGCTGAAATGTTGAGCGCAAAAGGGGTGCAATTGTTCAGAATTAGCTTGTCGTTTTCATCATGTTAGTTTTCGTGAATGATGAATTGGGACTTTTTATCTAAGCACTGTGGTTATCACTTATTTTACACCTGGTATCTTCATCTACTGTCAGAGCAGAGGATGTTTTTGCAGCACAGCACAGCCATCTAGTGTCTGTATCCAAGAACTGCTCCAGACTCTTACATAGATGAAGTCACGCTGCAGTTGTTTTTTAGACTGTTTTGTTATTGTTAACTAAAACTAGAATTATTAATAATTAATTAATCTTTAAAAAAAAATCCTTGGCAATTATTTGAGGTTTAAGTCAAAGCATTACAGTTACTAAAATCATTTAAAAAAATAAAGCTATATAGAAATATTCTTTTAAATGACAAAAGTGCATAGCAAAATTGCTCAAACTTAAACTCAAATTGAAATGAAAACTAAATATATAAAAAATAAATATAGAAATATTTTTTTTAAATGACAAAAGTGCATCGCAAAATTGCTCAAACTTAACCTAAAACTGAAATGAAAACTGAATAAATAAAAAATAATAGCTAATAAAAAATATGAATAAATACTATAATAATACAATAGTATGTAAATAATACTAAAATCGCACTGGTTTTAAACTATTTAAAACATTACAAATTAATTATAAATGAATAATTTCTACAGACACTGCTGGCTATTTATTACAATCACAGAGAGTTTTGTCTTGATTCTCTTCTTCACAGCTATGACAGTGAGGGTCGTCTAACCAACGTCACATATCCCACTGGTGTGGTGACCAGTCTGCGCCGTGAGATGGAGGAGTCCATCAATATTGACATGGAGAGCTCAAACCGAGATGATGATGTCACGGTCATCACTAATCTCTCATCTGTAGAGGCGTCCTACACTGTGGTTCAAGGTACACACACACACACAGCACACAAAGAACAAATCTCAGTCCAGATCTCAAGCTGATGCCCCCATTTCCCCTGTAAATCACATCCATTAAAAGCAAAACACACAGCAGGCAGGTAGACTGATGTTTCTCTTTACTACCCACAGGGAGGCCACATTGTTTGAATGTGTGGAATCCAGCAGAAAAATCCCCCATTTTACAATTTACCATAGGCTTCCTTTTGGGGTTCTTTCAGGAGGCAAACGCTTGAAAGCTTAAATTCTTTTCTTTATATCCAGTGGATTATGTGTTGTTGATGGATTTTCTCACGCAACTTACTTGTTACTTCCTGTAAAGAGTATGCTTTTGCTGTTTAATCAAGATAAAGTACATGAAAATCAACCCTTTGGGTGCCATCTGCTTGTTAGCAGTATGCCAAAATGCACTTAGATTTTTTTATGACTTTGAAATTGTACATGATTGTATTTCCCAGGTAAATTTCTGTGTAAAGCCGCGTCTGATCCAATTATAGCTTGTAAATGGAACTGAGGATGTTTGTGCTGCTTTTAGCCAAAGCTAAATCTTCTTTATAGCCAAAAGCCGCATTGCACACATCCGCCCCACAGTGCTTCGTTTCCCCTAATGCACAATAGACTGTCAGATCAGACCTAATGCTTCATACTAAATTAAACGAGGCTGGTTTTAGGGAACACTTCATAATAACTAGCCTTAATACAAACATTGCATTGTAAAATACTTCACAGATAAACAGAAGTTCATGTATATTCATCCAATGAAACAGTGAAATGAATATGAAAATATATAATTACTATCATTTTAAAGATTGGTGTCAGTAAGAACTTACTGAAGAACATACTTTTATTTAGCAAGGACACATTAAAATGATAAAAATTTACAGTAAAGTTTCAGTTTTCAGTTTCAGACAGTAAATTGACAAAAGATTCTATTGCAAATCAATGCTGTTATTTTAACTTTCTGTACATCAAAGTATAAACTCAAATGTAAGCCTTTTCCCCGTTATTATTTGATTCATGGGACCGGACACCAGTTAGTTAAGAGAAACTTAAGCAGATGTTGTATTCATCATGCCAGTCTATGCGCTTCCATGTTTCTCTACTGTAGTACTGTTAGGATTGATCTTAAATACACAACTGAGCGACTTTCAACTTCCTTGTAAGGTAGAAAAACATATTGCTTATGTTTAAAAATGAAATGTAACCTAATGGCTATTTCTCAGTGTATACATTAATGGTATACAAATGGTACATTTGCATCAGTTCCTTTTCTTGCAAAGAGCATACCAACTGTACGAATTTGAAGTATCATCATCATTGGAACTCTTTACTAAGTGAACTTTGCATTTTACTCATACCTTTAAGCAGAATACATAATCCTCCTTGTGTCTAAAATATGTTCCTTAAACACACGTGTTCATGCAATCTATAGTCTACTCATGCATTTTAAACTTCATAAGATAATACAACTGATTATGAATACTAAATAAGAATAATAATACAGATACACAATATTAAATAATGAAATTATATTCAAAGAAGAAATTTTAGTCTTCAAAAGAAAAATCAATTTCAACATTGATAATAATAAGAATGTTTCTTAAAGGGATAGTTCACCCAAAAATGGTAATTCTGTCAGTAATTACTCATGTTGTTCAACCCCGTATGACCTTCGTTCATCTTCGGAACACGAATTAAGAGATTTTTGATTAAATCTGAGAGCTGGATCAATCCTCCATAGGCTTCTAAGGGATTGAAACTTGTTCCCCGAAAAGCTATTAAAGACATTGTTAAAATATAAATGTTGTAGTGTGGTGCATGTTGATTGTTCCCACTTGTCCCTACCAAATAAATAAAAATAAATAAATAAATAGTCCAAGTGACTACAGTGGCTCAATCTTAAATTTATCAAGCGACGAGAATACTTTTTGTGCGCAAAAAAAAAACGACTTTATTTCAACTATTCATTTCCTTCTCTGTGGGCCTCGAGTCAGTTCACTAGTGTAATAGCGTAGCGCTTCTGTGTTGTACGTTGTATGTTCTACTGTGTTGTTTTAAAAACGAATTAAAATAAAAAACATTTTTTTTACATTAAAGTTTTTTTGATCAAATAAATGCAGCCTTGGTGAGCATAAGAGACTTCTTTCAAAAACATTAAAAAAATCGTACGGATCCCAGACTTTTGAACAGTAGTGTGTGCACATTCATAATGTTATGTGAAATATTAAATAATGTTTGTTTATAATGTATTTTTTAAAGAGTATAATCTGGTTTTATAATCCTTGCCAACCTCTTTTACAATTTATTGTTATGTTTTCACAGACCAAGTGCGGAATAGCTATCAGCTGTACCACAACGGCACACTGCGGGTGTCCTATGCTAATGGGATGGGCATCAGCTTTCATACTGAGCCCCACGTCCTTGCGGGATCTGTGAGCCCGACCATCGGGAGGCGCAACATCACACTACCCACTGACAGCGGCCTCAACTCAATTGAATGGCGCTTGAGAAAAGAGCTGACCAAGGGCAAGGTCACTGTGTTTGGCAGAAAGTTGCGCGTAAGTTTTTCATTTTACCTTTGAAGTTAATTGACAAGTAAAGTAAATTTTATATATAGTGCTTTTCACAATAAACATTGTTTCAAAGCAGCTTCACAGAAATACATATATATAAAGATATATAAAGATATTCAAATTGAAGAAATAGCTGATGCGACTGCTTCCTTGAAAACAGGGAAGGCCCCGGGTCCTGCACTGCAAAAAATGCTTTTCTAACTTAGTATTTTTGTCATGTTTCCAGTCCAAATATCAAACATTTCTTAAATCAAGACCCATTTATTAAAGTAGAAAAATGACATAAGATATTAAGTCTTGTTTTCTGAGGAAATAAATCCAAATTAAATGAGTTTTTGCTTAAAACAAGCTAAATTATCTGCCAATAGGGTAAGAAAAACAATCTTGTTTCCGTTTGAATTTTGCTTTTTTTAAGCATCAAATAACTTAATTTTGATTAATTCCCCCGGAAAACAGGACATAATATCTTATATCATTTTACTCATCTAGTCAATGCATCTTGATTTAAGAATTTTTAGATATTTGGACTGGAAACAAGACAAAAATACTAAGTATGAAAAGCATTTTTTGCAGTGTGACGGTTTCCCGTCTGATTGTCATAAAGCATTTTCTAAATTATTATGCCCAGTGTTGCTTTTTTTTTTTTTACAGAGTCTTCAAAATTCTAACTTACTCCCAACCTTCTATCAAGTTACTATTTCATTAATTTTCAAGAAAGATAAGCCCCCATAGACTGTGGTTCTTATCGCCCCATATCGCTTTTAAATTGTGATTACAAGATACTAGCTAAAGTTTTATCTTTTCAGCTTGAAAAAACTTTACATGGAGTCATTTCGTCCTGATCAAACTGGTTTTGTTCGAGACAGACACTCTATTTTTAAATATTAAGCGTATTTTTAATGTTTTGTATTCACCCCATTCCAACAATGCTGAAGTAGTGGTCTCACTGGATGCTGAAAAAGCATTTGACCGCATCGAGCGGGGCTATCTTATAAATGTTTTGGAGAGGTTTGGATTTGGTTTAAAATTATTTTTTCTAGGATAAAGCTCCTTTACGCCAACCCCAAAGCATCTGTACACTCAAACAATATTATTTCAGATCCTTTTCCACTGTGTCGGGGCACAAGGCAGGGTTGTCCCCTTTCCCCCCTTCTATTTAATATTGCTATTGAACCCCTGGCAATTGCATTACGGGCTGACTCAGAGGTGCTGGGCATTTTTTGTGCTGGTCTAGAACAGAAGGTTTCTTTATATGGTGATGATCTTATTTTATTTTTATCCAATCCTCTAGTCTCAATTCCTTGAGTTCTTTTAATATTGGGCTTATTTAGTACTTTTTCAGGTTATAAATTGAATTTTTCCAAGAGCGAATTATTCACAGTGAATTTTGCTGCATTAAGTCTCTAATATTCAAATTTCCAATTCAGAGTTGTTAACCAATTTAGGTACTTAGGTGTCCAAGGGACACGTAAACATGGTGACTTATTTAAAACCATTTTTAGTCCTTTATCTGATCTTACAAAATCTATGTTTTTATCATGGAAACCCCTTCCTCTATCACTGATAGGAAGGGTAAATGCAGTTAAAATGTAGCCTGGCTCCGCCCTCCTACGCACTTCCGCTCAATTTCATTTTCCTTCAGTACTACGTCTGGGATTGCGCTGTAGACTTTGGTTTTCTCCGATCAATTTTTTACCGGGCCAATCAGCGAACAGAGGGAGTGGCTGAGAACGATGACGTTGATGTCGACTCGTGCGTTATTTTGAGTTGTAGTTCAAAATAAGAAAGATGCGAGCGAAGCCATTCGGTCCGTTGTGGCAACACTGCCGAATATCAAGAAGTTAAAGCCGGAGCAAGAACAATCTTTGCTTAGTTTTGTGTTTATGGCCATCCTCCCACGGGGTTCGGGAAAAGACATATGTCACGACCAAACTTCAGCGATTGGTTATGGCAGATAGAGTGACTCTGGGCAGATCCAATAGTTTTAGACTTCAATAGAATACCCGCCTACAAGGAAGTTAACGCTTGTCAATGGAGCGGTGCCAGAATCTCTGTACAAATGAAATGTACGAGGGTCTGGTAGAACCAGGCTAGTTAAAATGAGCATTCTACCCAAATTTTTATATTTATTTCAATGTTTGCCCATATTTATTCCCAAGTCATTTTTCTCCTGTCTGGAAAAGACAATCTCGTTATTTATTTGGAATAACAAGCCAAGGCGAATAAGTCTAAAACATCTTGTTAAGCCAAAAGAGGTGGGAGTTTTGGCTTTGCCTAACTTTGATCAGCTATTTATAGATAATAATTTTGCTTCATTTAACCAACTTAAAAATAAATTTTCTTTGTCCAATTGACATTTATTCCGATATTTTCAAGTTCGGAGCTTTGCCCGTAAACATTTTCCGGAGTTCCCCTCTGCCCCTCCTAATGGTGTGTATTTTAGACCAACATAAATGTATAAGGGGTACCATTTCAAAGATTTACAGTATAATAAATTACAAACAAACCCCATCTAGCGGATCATTAAAATCTCTCTGGGAGCAGGACTTAAGTATTTTGTTAGATGATGAAACCTGGGACACTATCTTAAAAAGGATACATTCTTCTTCAGTTAGCTCTAGGCATAGGCTTATTCAATTTAAGATTGGTCTAGGGTGCAACTTGGCAAGATATTTCCTGATTTAGACCCCACCTGTCCACGCTGTGTTGTGGAGCCAGCCTCTCTGTTTCATTCTTTTTGGTCCTGTCCTAAGTTATTAAGGTTTTGGGGGGGAATTTTTAGTTGCTTCTCAGAAATTCTTAACACAGTAATAGACCCCGACCCATTGACAGCTTTATTTGGGGTTCTTCCGGAAAATGTCAAACTTACATCTTTAGAGATGGATAATATTGCACTTTGCACACTGTTGGCTAGACGACGGGTTTCTGACCTACTTTTTGCCCTCAAACTTCAAAGATTCAATTTGGAATTAGAATGAAACCCGATCTTTTCTTGAAACCTTGGAGCTAATTTTTAGATTATTTTAAGGAGACGAGCTCTGGATAAACCTTTTTTTTTTGGTATATTTAGTTGTTTATATGTATACTGTATATGTTACTGTGATTACATGTTCATTCGTATGTGAGCATTTACTATGCTTGTTTAATCTTTAATTTTTTCCCTTTATTTAATTATGTAACAATCTGATGCTTGTACTATGCTTGAGATGCTTTTCTTGATAAAAAGAAGAAAAAAAAAGAGAAAAAAAGAAATTCATAACATTAATGTTTATAATACTTTAATGCCTAATAGTCCACATGTCGCAGTTCAGAGCTGGGCGATGGGAGAGTTTACATTTGGCGACGATATATACAGTTGAGATTTGAGACAGATTTTGAGACAGTCAGTTGAGATTTGATATGTAAAATTCCAACATTTGATGTTTGAATTTGCAGTTTAGATCTTGGAAAAACCTTAAATGTTTTCCCGTAGGTCCACAGCAGAAACCTTCTGTCCATTGACTATGACCGCAACACCAGAACTGAGAAGATCTACGATGACCACCGCAAATTCACACTGAGGATCATCTACGACGCTCAAGGCCGACCAGCCACTTGGCTCCCCAGCAGTAGCTTAGCCCTGGTCAATGTGTCTTATTCACCCACCGGACGGTTGGTGGGCTTGCAGAGGGGCAGCATGAGCGAGAAAAGCGAGTTTGACACATTCGGACGGATCTTGTCTCGAACCTTTGTTGATGGGAAAGTGTGGAGCTTCAGCTACATGGACAAAGTGAGTTTACTCTTTTCAACTGCAGTGGAGATTTTTTTTTCCTACAGTACTCTTTTATGAACGCATTTAGCTCACCATTTATTTTTTCTCTTTCTATTTCACTCTACAGTCCATGGTATTGCTGCTCCAACAGAGTCAGAAACAGTATGTCTTTGATTTTGACACAGCAGGCCGGCTCACGGCGGTCACTATGCCGAGTATGGCCAGACACATTATGGCCACCCATGTGTCTGTTGGTTACATTCGCAACACCTACAACCCCCCAGAGAGTAATGCCACCATTATTCATGACTTCAGTGAGGATGGCCGTCCACGTGCCATGTTCTACCTCGGAACGGGCCGGCGTGTGCTCTACAAGTACGGGAAGTTGGGAAAGCTCTCGGAGGTGCTGTATGATGCCACAGCGGTCACCTTTGGCTATGATGAGATGACTGGAGTGCTCAAAATGGTCAACTTGCAGAGTGGAGGCTTCTCGTGCACCATTCGCTATCGCAAACTGGGCCCCCTAGTGGACAAACAGATGTACCGCTTCTCAGAGGAAGGAATGGTCAACGCTCGCTTTGACTACACCTATCATGACAACAGCTTCAGGGTGGCCAGCATAAAGCCGGTAATAGGGGAAACCCCACTTCCTGTGGACCTGTACCGCTACGATGAGATATCCGGCAAGGTCGAACACTTTGGCAAGTTTGGCATCATATACTACGACATCAACCAAATCATCACTACGGCTGTGATGACACTCAGTAAGCATTTTGACGCACATGGCCGCATCAAGGAAGTGCAGTACGAGATCTTCCGCTCATTGATGTATTGGATGACGGTTCAGTATGACAGCATGGGACGTGTTATCAAACGTGAACTGAAGATCGGTCCCTATGCTAATACCACACAGTACCGCTACGAATATGATGGTGATGGACAGCTTGTGGGCGTCAAAGTTGACGACTGGTCTACGTGGCGCTACAGCTATGACCTAAATGGCAATCTTCATTTGCTAAACCCTGGTAACAGTGCCCGTCTGCTGCCTCTACGCTACGACCTTCGAGACCGAATCACGCGGCTCGGTGACATGCAGTATCAGCTCGATGAGGACGGCATGCTAGCACAGAGGGGCTCGGATATCTTTGAGTACAACTCCAAAGGTCTTCTCGAGCAAGCCTACAGCCGCACGGCAGGGGGTTGGAGCGTCCGCTACCGCTATGATGGCTTGGGCCGCCGCGTCTCCCGCAGAACTAATGAAGGCAACCATCAGCAATACTTCTACGCCGACTTGAACTACCCCACTCGGGTCACCCATGTTTTCAACCACTCGAGAGCTGAAATCACCTCCTTCTACTATGACCTGCAGGGTCATCTGTTCGCTATGGAGGTCAGCGGTGGCGAGGAATACTACATCGCCTCCGACAACGTAGGCACTCCACTGGCCATCTTCAGCAGCAATGGGCAGATGGTCAAGCAGATGCAGTACACGGCATACGGTGAGATCTACCATGATTCCAACCCGGACTTCCAGCTCATATTGGGCTTTCATGGAGGGCTTTATGATCCTCTCACAAAGCTGGTTCACTTTGCCCAGAGAGACTATGACGTGCTGGCAGGAAGATGGATTGCACCTGACCATACTTTGTGGCCGAAGATAGGCAAAGAGCCAGCTCCTTTCAACCTGTATATGTTCAAGAACAATAATCCACTCAGCGATATGATTGATGTGAAAAACTATGTGACAGGTGAGAGGTTGATAAAGCTTCCTGCTTGGTATTGCTGGGCTGAACAGAAGTTATGTGTAAATAACTCACATTGGTTTGTCTTACAGATGTGAAGAGTTGGCTGGTTATGTTTGGCTTCCAGCTCAGCAACATCATACCAGGGTTTCCTAGACATTCGCTTTATTTTGTTGATCCTCCTTATGAGATACTTGCCAGTCAGGACTCGGACAATACTCAGGTGAATTTGAGTTAGCTCTCTATTTTAAATTCAAATCATTTGTCAACATTTGCTGAGCAAATTGGTTTACCAGTAATTTTCACTAACCACAAAATGTTCAGATTTGTCAGTTGCATTTATTTAATGTACACTTTCTTTACAAAAAAAATATTCTCAAATTTTAATTTTTAATAAAATAAAATACAAATATATTTTTGTTAATAATATGTGAAATATTTGTTGTTTTTTTAGAAATCAATACTTTATTCAGCAAGCCTGTACTAAATTGGGTGTACATAAAAGTGAGAGTAATGACATTTATAATGTTTTATAAAATATTTATAAATTTATAAAATATTGCTGTTAAAGCATTGAACTTTCTTTTAATAAAAAAATCCAGAATAAATGTATCACGGTTTCCACAAAAAATAATGAGCACAACTGTTTTTAACAAACAATAAGAGCACCAAATCAGTATTTCTTAAGCACCAAATCCAAATATTTAAGTGTCAACAAAGTTCTAGTCCAAAGCACTTCTGGCCCTCAAGGTCTAGTTTCCTGCAGAGTTTGTCTCCAACCCTAATCAAACACTCCTGAACAAGCTAATCAAGGTCTTCAGGACTGGAAAGGTGCAGTTAGGTGAGGTTTAATCAAGACTGGAGGGAAACTCTGCAGGAAAGTGGATCTCGAGGGCCAGAGTAGAGAACCCCTGCCGTGTGTCCACCAAAGGGTTTTTAGCCAGCTGAAAACGCTGGACGCTCTGCTGAAAACGCCGAGCTATGGGCGCTAGAAAGTGATTTGGCAGTGCAGCCTTTTTTCAGTTGAGACGCTTTGTTGCTATGATACAGAATATCCGCAGCACAGTTTACTTGTAACTGATTTCGCAGATAATTTTAGCTCGTTTAGCTCTGCTGGTTGACGTCATTGTACAGAAAGAATGTTGTGACAGTTGGTCGGTGTGGTATTTGCCCCGCCCCTCCTCCACTGTGATTGGGCGGTTGGGTAAAAAGTGACAGTGATGAGCGCTGCGTTTTACCCAAAGTTGAACATTCTTCAACTCTCGACGACCTGTAAAAAACGCAGAGCACTCTGTCTCGTATTTTGCTAGTGTTTGGCATGCAAATCGGGCCATTGATCATTTATAATTTTTAGTGTTTTATGGAATCAGTTCAGTTTTATTTTTAGAACACTCATGGCGTTCTAAAAACGCAGCGCTCCCATTGAAAATAATTGAAAAAATACGCCAGCCGTGTAAAAAAACGCTTTGGTGGACACATGGCCTTAGACACATCTGACAACCTAGAATTGAAGGTGACCTTACATAATGAGAATGAGAACCACTTTTATCAGGTGTCACTGACTATTCATTCCATTACAGCTCTTCACTGGAGTTCAGCATTCAGTGGACAGACACAACCAGGCCTTCGTGGTTCTTGAGGGGAGGAGGCTCAATAAACTGCGGCGCGCCAAGCGTGACAAGCCCGGTTACTGGTTTGGCACCAGCACCCCCATCGTGGGCAAAGGCATGATGTTCGCTATCAGGGATGGCCATGTATTAACAGACCTGTCCAGCTCAGCTAGCGAAGACAGTCGCAAAATATCACAGATCCTCAGCAACGCCATCTACCTGGATGGCACTCATTACACCATCGATGGCCGGGATTGCCACTTCTTTGTGAAGCTTGGACTTGCTGACAGCGACTTGCTGGCGCTGGGTCTCAGCAGTGGCCACAAATCGCTGGAGAGCGGGATAAATGTAACGATCAGTGGACGCTCCCGCCGCGGCGTCACTCTAGAAATCCACTCCTCCAAATTCACATACAGCGTCCGATACGGGCTGTCAGCAGAGGTTCTGGAAAAGGAGCGGAGCCGTGTACTGGAACAGGCCCACCAGAGGGCGCTGTCCGGAGCCTGGGCCAGGGAGCAGCAGCAAGTGCGCGAGGGCAGGGAAGGAGGACGCGTGTGGGCTGAAAACGAGAAGCAGCAACTGTTAGCAATGGGGAAGGTCGTAGGATACGAGGGCTACTACGTGCTCCCAGTGGAGCAGTACCCTGAACTGGCAGACAGCAGCGCTAACATCCAGTTCCTCAAACAGAACGAGATGGGCAGGAGGTAACAGAGTTCAGCTGTTGCTGATGCCACACCATCTCCTACGGAGAGAAACAACAGCGCGCTGCAGAGCCGTTTCCCAAATATGGAGAACCGACAGCCAGCAGCAAGAACACTATGACCCAATATTGGAAAAAAAGCACTTGTAAACAATGATTTTGTAGTGACATTTTGACTTTATAGGAAGTGGTAAATATTTTGTAGTCATTTCAGACTGGCTGTGAGTGGCGGACGTTAATGTGATGATAGTGTGATGGCTCACTGCTTTAGTTGTTCATGACTCCATATCAAACCATTACAGAAAATCACACTCAATCAGTTCACCGCACATTCGGGGCCGCATTACCCAATAAAACAGTCACCTGCTCTCATACGTGTTTGTGAAACTACACTGGAACGCATTCAAAAGGAACTGCAGCATCTCGACATTTCCTCGTCTCGTTCCTCATGGATTTTCCTGGCAGACATCTCTGCAGTGTTCTGTATGAAGATTTCAATCGAGCTTTCTGATTGGCCTTCATTGGATGTGTCGATCATCAGCTCACGCCATCTGTCCTCTTCTGTTCGTAATATATGACAATCACAACAGGGGCTGATACATTGATCGATGAACTGTACATGAGACTACTGTTTTGTATAATATGTAAGAGAGATTATTGATTGTCTGGGTTTTTTATTATTATTTTATTAATTTAAATTCAACTTGACAAGTGATATCAGATGAAAGCATAATATATATATATATATATATATATATATATATATATATATATATATATATATTGTTTTTTTTAAGTCTTTTAAAACTGTGAAACATACTACACTTGTAAAATATTCTCATTGACAACAGTTTGAGTGTTAAATCAAGAACATTTCGAGGAAGTGGCTTCATCGTTACGTAATGTGAAAATCCATTGCAAGACTCATCGCAGAGGTTGTTTTCTTTAAATATTATGAAAGCTAAAGCAGCCGTTGGCCTTTTTTCTTTATTGATGTACAATCTCTTCTGACTGTGGTGAAGTCAGTGTGGATATGAGCTTCATGTAGAAAAGTTACACTCAGACGCCGGTGGAAGGAGGTTCTTTGAAAATTCTATGAAAATAAAACATTTGCATTTGTACTTTGAATTCTTTCCTTTACAGCTGAGCAGAACACTTGTGTTCAACCAATGCCATAAGTGATGCTGCGAAAGTTCAGAATTCACTTAAAGGTGCAGTGTGTGATTTTCAGCGCCATCTAGTGCTGAGGTTACGAATTGCAACCAACAAAAGTTACGGTGGCCGACAGGAAAATATGTCATGGTCTGAGACAGCAGAGAGTAGCCAGTTCAGCAATGAGGTTTCTTTACAAGGATAAATGATGAAATGATGTTTACTTAATTATTCAGTAAAACTATAAGTTATTGCGAATATTATTATTACTTATTCATCATTGTGTCAGTGTTTTATTCGCTGAACTAAGCTTGCTTCCTTGCACGAAGAGCAACATAGTAACAAAATGCGTTTGTCCGTTTTGTAAGGGGATCCGCGGTGTATGTAGATAAAAACTGGTAATACAAATATAACGGTTCATTAAGTAAGGTCTTTATACAGCACTGAAAACTTCTTCAAGGTAGTGACGAAGCACGCTCTGTAGCGCTGTGTGTTCGCTGTCGGCTACGGTAGAAACATGACCACACAATATGTCGACCGCCATAGAAGGGGGTGCCCGCGGTTATGGAGATATAAATGTCTCATTCTAAGGTAATAAAAACATAACGGTTCATTATGCAAGGGCTTTATACACCACTGAAAACATAGTTATGGATCTTATATTGCATTTCTGTCAATAGATCCTCAGAAATATTACACAATGCACCTTTAATGAAAATGAGGTGATTGTCTGTTTATTTAATAAAGAGCAACAGCTAATTTATCAGTGGACCAGCTTCAATCCCTACAGCTCTTTCTGTCTAAAAGATAAAGGTTTTTTTGAGGTGTACTTGTTCCTTTTTTTCCATTGTGCCATTTTTTATTTTTCTCTGAAATGTAACTTTGAAGGATTTTGTTTTTGATAAATTTGTCTGTTTTTGTTTATAATTATGACTTAAAGATCAGTCAACTCAACAAATCTAAATTCCCAAAGTTTCGTCAAAATTGCATTATATTCTGTCAAGTAGATTGTTTTGGACCTAGCATTTGTCTCTGCAGTTGAGCCTATATTGTAATTACTGACTCAACAGTTCCATAACACTGTTACATTGTGAACGCACAAAGAACAATGACTTGTCCTGTTATTCCCTTATCCAGAATTGAAGTTAAAATGCCAGAGAACTAGAAGTCAAACAGTGATTGTCTTGGGCCAGTGAGGTGGAATGACAGTCAGCTGAGAACATTAGGAAGAGTTTTGGGGAAGATTTCCATGGACTGACAAACAAACGACTGCAGAGATTATTAAACTTTGTAAAAAATAAATAATAATAATAATTTCAAAAAATCTATCATCTGCCTTAATCTAATTATTTAGCTGTCATTGCCATTCAGAGGCCAGACCGAAAGGCCAATGATCAGGCCAGCTGTAGCTGTCATTGCTGAAAGCAGAAAAAAAGGTTAACACAACTAGGCTTTAAATAGCATGTTGCAATGCAGGAGTTCAGTTTACACCTATGGTAACCACTTCCAGTTAGCTGATGCACACTGGTGCTGGGGGAAGAAATCACCCAAGAGTGTTGCACTTTGCTCTCGAGATTCTGGTAAATACATGTTGAAAAGACTCACTATTCATAAATGCTGCTTACCTTACCTCGGTTATTTCAACACACACCAACATATGTAGAACATGGCAAAGCCATAATGCTCAGCGTATCTAAAGCCCTAAATTAGCATCTCTTCATCTATCTTTTAAGAACCTGCATACAACAGCGTAGACTAGATTCCTGTCAAAGATTAGTGTTGAGAGTATAGACAAAGGCATGTAGGCAGCTGGAGCAGTTCAACAAGACTATGAAGAGCCGGTGAGGTGTGAGGACTAATAAAAAGATTCCTCCTTAAAAATGCATTTGCAGTTCAGCAAACAATTCCTTACAGGAATCCCAGTCAATACTATCCTAGTTTAGCTAGAATTCTACATTAAATTTATAGCTGTAAATGCAGACAAAACAGCTGATAATAAATGAGCCAATAATCAGTTGAATATGTATTATACTTTGTGGCTTGGTTCAGATAAGGTTCAGATATTGTATTTAAAGTGTTCACAAGATGTGCAATTAAATCTTCAGAATGGATTTATACCAGATTCTTCAGAGAAGGAGATAAATACGTAAAACTAAATGTTAAAATACCTCCATTTCAGTTCAATATGCTGAAACTGTAAGTTGGTTTCCTCAAAATATATGTAAACTCTAAGCCTCTGTGGTGCTTAAAAACATTGCTCAGCTTGTTTAAGCACCAAGACCTTCCCGGTACAGCAACACAACACCGGAGGAGTCTCTGGAGAATTTGTTGAAAACATCATTATTTTGGCAGTCCCATTTTATGATGCTAGTAGCTTAGAAACTACACTGAAAACACATTTTGAGTAAACAAAAGCGATGACATGGCATATTTCCATAATTTTTAATAATAGAAACAAACTTTTTTTGTCTTTGATTGACTCATATTAAGACAGATCAAACATTCACAGACTGTGCAAGGCCATATTTGATAATCAAATCTGGCCTTATATTTCAAGCAATTTTACATTTTTGCATTCATTAAAGAAAGATGACATTTTTATAAGACAAATAATAAAAACATTCTGTTTAATATGCCTCTACAAATAAGATCAATGAGTGTAATCAGTCTCTCAGTGCGTATCGTGCATCATTGAAGGAATAAAAAGAGGTGCTTCAAGCTGGACTACTGGAGATGGAGGCTACAACAAAAACATTGCTCTATTTGTTTCTCAGTTAATTTCAGTAGTCATACATTAAATAAGGATTGAAACATGGAGTGAAAGCTCATTACAAATGAAGGAGGCGGTCACAGCGGTTTTCCTCAATATTCTAAGTCAACATGTCCCAGAGACAGCAGCAACACAGAGCCGTCCAACATGCAGTTAAACACGCCTGGTCCCCAGAATCTTCCCGTCGGCCCTGCTCCACAACATACACTGAGGAAAGACACAGACATACAGCTCACATTCTAAAATATGCAATATATCACGATTTTACTTTTTTTAATTGAAAAATTCAAGTGCCCCTATTATGGATTTTTGAAAATGACCTTTCATGTAGTGTGTAACATGGCTCTAAATGAATGAAAACATCCTGAAAAGTTTTAAATCTGAAAGTGCACCGTATATATAGTCTCTCAAAAGTAAGAGTCGATTCTGAGTTAATTAAATTAATCGTTTTTCAAACGAAACCTAAGCCGTTTCATTGTGACGTCAAGACGAAACGTTAGCATATTGCCCGCCCACTTATTACGCACGCGGACACGAGGGAAAACTATATTTTCTACCGGTGTTCAAAATACTTAGTTTTGAGTTTTATATTGTCTAGGTCTCCTGCTAACTCACATTATTACTGTCTTACTGTGATACTTCTGCTAATCAGCTGTGGGCCACTATTACCAAAGAGTATAGAAGAGCAAGAGGCGAAACTCTGACGCTTTTTTGGAAACAGCCACTAAGTGGCGCTTCGGTAGTGCGGCCGCCATTTTGGGGTGAAAATTCCAACTGGAGTTACTGGACAACAGCTAACAGTTAATCCAATCATTAAATACACATTTGAGGTAGTTTTTTCTTGCTTTATTGAGTATTTACATTTTATGCAACTTTACACATTTATTACTATTATTAGTTACCAACTCCACTAGCCCTGAAATATATTTTGTACTTTTTACCCATACAAAAATGTAATGTATGGCCATATATGTTATATTTTAAATAGCATGACATACATCAATACATAAATTTGACTTATCTGAGAACACAATATAGCCTATGCCTGCAACATATATGAAAATGTATGTGTCCAAACATGTGAAGAACATATTTGAGTTAATCTACTGTATACATGATACCATATATCTGCATTTCAGAGTATAGCATTTCTCGCATATATGGACAACATTAAGTATAAATGTGACATACATATTTGTTTCCCACATATTTAATAAATGTATGTAAACATACATGCATGTGATACTAATGCATTGAAATAAGTACATATATGCATACATATATGCATCTCAGGGTACATATATTTAACATTTATGTGCATATACGGGAAAATATCTGGCACTTACATGAAAACGGCCATTTTTGCTATATTGTTTCATACATGTCTGTGTTTCATATGAATTTTGCATATATTCTCATATAGGCAGCAGACATACATGGGCACTGACATTAGGCTATATATGTAATTTACTTATATTGACATATATTACATTTCTGTATGGGTAATCCCCTGGATCATGCTACAAACATGATGATCGTATAGAACATGGACAGCGGCTGTGCTTTTTGTTTACATAGTCTTGCTTTAACGGTCATTAATATAAGATAGTAGCTACTGCAAAAAAAAAAAACAACAACAGTAGACTGTAAAACTATTCTATTGCTGTTATATATAAATATTGTCCAACATTCCCAATTATCTGATATAGCATGTCCTTTACTTACTGTTATATGTTGGTATAAATTCAGTGTTTGTAATGCTAATACTAAAGGTTTTATGGGAAAAAAGTAGAAAACTTGTCTAAGTCTGTGAAATAAACTGTTAAAAGGGATTTGATGATCACTAGTCTAGTGATTGTACGTTATTCTTTGTTGTCATCATTCAGTTTGGATTTGATCTTTAATGTAGGCTACTTTAAAAAAAAAATTAGAAAGCAGCTGATATTGCCATAGCGACAGCAAAAAGCTAGTGCATAGTGATGGGAAGTCCGGATCTTTTCAAAGAATCGGCTTTTAGAGCGGCTCGTTCGCGAACGACACATCAACACTAGTGGACTGCCGAGGCGCTTTCACCCCAAAATGGCGGAAGCGTAGCGCTGCTGCTGGGCGCTGGTGTTGCAATGGAACGTTCTATTGAGTTTCGCCTCTTGTTCTTCTATACTCTTTGCTATTACCTAAAACTGTCTATTAAGGCAGATTGTCTGTCGTTCTCACTACTTTGAGGAAAGATAAAGGATGGAGCAAGATTTATTTTACCAACGTTTATGTTACATCAGTCATTCATGCAAGAGCTCGGCTAATGTACTGTCTGTTACCACATAGAGTTCCCACATTTTCACCGCAATAATTTAGAAAAATACACATCGGCAAATAAATAAGTCAAATAATGGGTTTGTTGATGGACATGCACTTGTTAATGCTGATGATGAGGAATTACAGTTGCAACATCTCATAATGTACCTCAAAATGAGTAGCGTATGTTTACATGGACCCTTATAATCGGATTGACGGCTCAATCGGTCTAAAAAACCGTCATGTAAACACCTTAATCGATCTGATTCAGCTCGATCCGATTGGAATTTCGATCGGATTGAAAGGAGTGGTTTACTGTTGAATAAAGTGTAATCTAAATGAGTGTCCTGTTATTCTAAAATTCTCATTTCACTGCATCTGTGGAGCAGGACAACGTCCCACCAATGCTTGTTTCAGACTCTCATCCACAGACGGTTTTACTGTGGGATCAATATAAGCAGCGGCAAAACGGTTCATATGCTCATTGTCTCCTAATGATGACCAGAGACGGATAAATATTAAGTCTGTTGTTTAAAACCAATAGAGGAGAATACCGTAAAACTTCAAATAATAGCCGAGTCCCAAATAGACGTGTCTCTTTTACACGCCTTGTGTGGCGACAGGTTTGGGTAAATAAAGGCCGGTGTCAAATAGAGGCCGGGTCTGTTTTTTAGTTTCGGGTTGTATTTAATCTTCTAAAACCCGTCAGATCGTCCACTTTTTGGCGGCCGACAAAGCAAATTTGTGTCCCGCTAAAGTCTTTTTTGATCGGTGAGTGATGTAATAGAATGACTGCTGCGCTTGACAGGGCACAAACGAGCAGAGAGAGAGAGAGAGCGCCCCGACCGCGCGCGCGCACTCTCACGTCTTCAAACAACACGAGCGCTGTCTTGCTCTCTCTCCTTCGCGCATCAAAATCAGTTGACACGATAGTAAAAGGTCGGAAGACGGCAGTTTCACGTGGAGCATTTGGAGATTTTTAGAGATTAGAGACTCTAGGAACAACATCTCAACACTAAATTATAAAGGCCTGTCTCATATAGACGCCTGTCTCAAATACAAGCCGGTGCAGTTCGACGATTTGGGAAAATAAAAGCCCAGGCTATTATTTGAAGTTTTACGGTAGTTATGCGAAACATGTTGTAGGAGATTCCAAAACAACATTAGGAAACTTTAAAACAGATCATGTCAGAATCTCTTAGTAATTAGTATGGATTTTCCATGTTTTTAAAGTGTTCTCAAAGGGTCCCCACAGTATGTGAAAGTCCATTAGACTATAGACTAAAACATGATTTAAAAACCAGGTGACCGAAGCTAAACAACTTATGTAATTTACATAACAGCTATTATACATGATGTAATCCTCTGACCCGTGTTAACTTCCTATTAACAAAAAAAGAACACCAGGAAAATGAATACAGATATTAATGATTACATGGCTGTTACTTAAACTATGAGCAACCAACATTTCCACTAACTGTTCTAGCTGTGTTTTGTGTAAATCTGTAGATTCCACTGTCACAAATGAGGATGTTTATGAGGAAATTAGAGTGACACTAACCCAATGACTGTGTAAATGAGAATGTTCAACATGACAGGAAATCAAGAATCTCACCAGTGTTTTTAGGAGGTTCCCCATACATTGGGCCCCCATACTGTGGTTGTGGGTACCCCTGGTATCCTGGCTGGACTGGATATGACCCAGGGGGTCCAGGAGGGTAGTTTGGGTAACCAGGGTTGGGCTGGTCGGTATTGACTGGATATCCTTGGTATGGCTGTGCAGGGAATCCCTGAGGAGGGTATCCCTGAGGAGGGTATCCGGGAGCGTTGGGAGGGGGGTATCCCGGAGCGCTGGGACCAGGCCCTGTGTAGGGGGGGGGCTGCTCGTAATTCATCTACACGCTGGAACTGAGCTAGCTAGCTGGGAGAAAACAATGAAAAAAAGTTATAATTACTTCATGTTGCAGTTTCTAAAGACAACAAAGTGCACCAATGGCTCTCTCATCTTCTTAAACTTGCTAAACATATTACTCAGGCAGCAGTTAAGAGTTATTACAATTGTCTTTTTGTTTTATTTTTTACAATTATGAAGTTAAAATGTGCACTTTTCCTTTTTTGTTCAATTGTTTTGAACAGGCCAGGCATGTATCTAGGTGTAAAACTATACAACTCTTCTTCTGTTCACCCAAAAGTGTCCTCATTTACTCACCCTCAAGTTGTTCCAAACCTGTATGAGTTTCATTCTTCTGCGAAGAAGATATATTAAAGAATGTCGGTAACCAGATAGTTGACTGTAGCCGTTGACTTCCATAGTATTTTTTTTTCCTACTATTGAAGTAAATGGGGCCCATCAACTGATATGGTTGCTGAATAAAAAGTGTTAATTTTTTTTTTTTTTTTAATTGAAACGATAGTGTATATAAAATAAATATACATAAAAAGGTTTAAAAAAATTTTAGATTAACAAATAGACCTTATTGAGGATCAACAGCATATTTAATTTGAAATAAAGGGGCAATGAGGCTATGAGGGACAGACATATAGAGCTTTTAATCACATCATATTAAAAATGACATTTAGCTGTCTACTTTGACTACAGTCTGGTTTTTTGGAAAGAAAATTGAAAATGGAAGGCAATCTCTATCTGAATCATTGGATATCAAATGAAGAGTCATATTACTAACCATCACCCAGTACATGGGCCAAAAACACCTCTTTCTTTATATGATCAGTGAATATCAAGCCTCATTAACAGCGAGTATTCGGTCCACGGAAATGGTATCAGCGCTGACTAATACACTTACAATGGCGGTGTGAGCATTTGATCTAGTTGAAGTCAAACAGTGCTCTCTTGACTCAGTGATGGTAAATTATTAACTTAATGGCTCTTAATGGAACAAGCTGGCAATGCTTTACTCAAACAACAGAGACAATGCTGAATGAAATGACTGATACACATGGAGCAAATCCACTCACAAGAAAACCTATTGTTGTGGATCAGGACAATATTGCTACTAATCAGAATTCCAAACTTAAGGTTTAATCTTTGCTCCCTTAAATATATAATTTAACAGGCATATCCACTTACATATGACACACATGTACAAGTATTACAGTGTGTTTTAGGGGCCTGGGCTACAGTAGACCATGGGCCCAATAGCAGATTGATGGTATTATGAATTAAATCTGATCATTTAATCTTCCAATTAATTATTCACACAATTGCATGCACTCAAAAGTTATCGGAAACATTTCACAAACTTGCTCTGATAATAATAGGGACAATGACATCAAGATAGCTGAAGGATTAAAGTACATGCTGAAATCTAGCTAAACTGATATGAGCTTTGTCTGACTCTGAACTGAACTAATGATGATAAAAAGTGTCCGTACATCTATTGTTTTTGGCCTATACATTAACACGCCCCACTCTCTGTGACGGTGAATGCAGTAGTGTTACAGACACTGCAGTAATAATCAGAATCAGGCGATCTGGTTCATTCACAACAAGATGATTGTTCACCTACTGCCAAAGAAAGGTCAGGATCTCATTTACCCACGCAAATGTGCGACACACATTATGAAAACACAGTAGTTTACAGGACAAACACAACAAGTTGAATAATACGTTATATCTTCCATGTCTCACAATATCTAATAATAGAATAGCTTTATATCCTCATGGTCTAGAGATATTTCTTGTGCGCCATAGTATGTGTGGATGAAAATGGAGGGGCGGTAAGACCCTGAGGACTACCAACCCTAACGTTACCATTCAATGGTCAATGTTTGACAGAACCAAGAAAAAACAAACATATTCAATAGCAAATGAGACTAACTCATTTCTAAGACGAAAGACATTTCATTCGGTTAGCGTTTATTGTATTAAAAAGGTAAGTTTTTTTTTTTTTTTACCTTTGGAGGAAAAACCTGCTTCTTTTCAGCGAATGTCCCTTTGTTGTCTTTCAGAATTTGGTTTTGTTATTATTCCGCCGCTGAAGTAAGTCCGGCGTAAACCGATGAAGCTGCAATCACGGATAAAACAACGCTTCTCGATTTGGTCACAACGGTGATGTCACGTAGACAGCGGTGCGCGGACTCCCATTGGAAATAATAACTCGTGGTAATATATCAGCTGACCGCGTGAAGCGCAACCCAATGACCCCGCCCATTTGAGAAAACGTCACCACTACACAAGAAATAACTTCTCACCTATTTGTTTTACAGTCTATGCTTCTCACACACTTACTATTTCTGCCATTGTAAGATATGGTAAACTTAGTATGAGTAGTATAGTAGTACGTGGTTCCGAATTCAGCGATAGTTAAAAGGTTTTATAAAACAAGTTTATCATTTACGTTGTAGTAGGTTAATATTAATATATTATTATTAATGGCAATTTTTACCGGACTTTTTTTATTTATTTTTTAGATGCTTGTTTTAGCATATCATATTTTCAGAAATATGCTCTGGCCAATGTCAATCTCAGCTTGATTACAGGACGGCAAGAGAATTTTTAAAAAAAAATGAACTGCATGCCTGACTGTTTTTGATTCATCTTTTAAAATTCTGACTGTAATTTTATCCAACAGCTGGAATGTTTTCAAAAACGAACTAATAAAACAAAACCTTATAGAATTTATCAAATTCATTAGTAATGGTATCACTTCTCACCATAATTAAGGAACTGACTTTTGTTGGTTAAAGGGAACTTGCAAAAGACCAACAACAGGACTGTGAAATTGAGGAAATAAGGAAATAAGTCATTTATGATATACTTGAGTTTACTTGAAACTGTAAATCTTTACAGTATTTAGATGTAGATACAATAATGAGTCAGGGTTATTATCATCGTAATTAACACTCCTGTTATGTAAAGTATTTCGGGGAAAGACTTTTAATCGCCAAGAAAGAAAGGCTCAATTTTAGCTTCCTGATAATTTATTCATTCTCTTTTCCTCTAATAAATGTCTTTGTGTTTATTATTATTTTATTTATTTTTATATAAAAAAGAGGGAACAGCAGAAATTGAGCATATCATCTGTTCCTTTATTAAACATTCTTGTCTTCAACTTGTCATTTACATGAACTTATACATTTTAGGAAAGAAACACAAAGTACAGTTGAGGACTCATTAATATACAGTGCAATTCACACAAAAACACAAAGGTGAAATACTTGTTGGCTATAACAAATGTAGACATCAAACAAAGCAGATGGTCTTGTGAAGAGCGAGGATCTGCTTTATTTAAGGATTATTGTTTCTGTGAAAAATGAAATACTAAACATTTAAAGAGTGCGGTCCAATTTCTTTCTGGAGTTTCGGATAAAGTCGTTGCTTTAATGAAAGACGGTCTGCCTCCATCGTTTGTCATGCTGGAAGGGCCATAGGCTGTCCCTTATGGCAGTCTTGAAAGGGGCGGACTCCACACTCAGGCCGAGGAGCTCCAGGCGTGAGCAGTCTAACTGGGCGTTTTGTGGCCTCTGAGCTCCTGCTCCAGCAGGCTGCTCTGTCATCTACACACACACACACGAGCACACACACACACACGTACACACACACACACACACACGAGCACGCACACACACACACACGAGCACGCACACACACGAGCACGCACACACACGAGCACGCACACACACGAGCACGCACACACACACACACACACACACACACACACACACACACACACACACACACACACACACACACACACACACACACACACACACACACACACACACACACACACACACAGGTTAATGATCAAAACAGATTATCACATTAAACAACATAACAGATCATACTGAACAAAAAGATTCCCTTGGAGTCAAGGACCCAGTCCCAATTCACACACTATCCGTCCCAAATCATAGTATGTTTAAATAAGTGTTCCAAAGAGACCCGGATGGTCTACTATTTCCGGTCAGAATCTGAAGTGCAGATCGATGCACACTCTGACAGCTAATATTGCCCACAACCCATCGCACGCTGGACGAGGATTCAGTTAGAACTACAAACAAGAGTTAAAAGTGTTAAAAAACTACAGACATGGAGGATGCGCGAGTCCGCCGGTTATGTAGAGAGATTTAGATAAAGGGGTTTGAGTGATTAAATATCAGTATCTAACCTGACGAAAATTTATTTATTCAATGTTGTTTACATTATATTGCATTTGCAGCAGCATTGTGAACTTTTGTAAAGATACGTTTAGCCATTAACTTTTAAATGCATCATTATATTCAAATTGCAAACACATGAGGAGAGTCTCCGCATGAAAGACCCACGACTGGCAGATGAACGTGCTCTCCTAAACGGTAGGAAATTAAATTACATTGAATGGAGGATTTTAACTGTGACAAGATGATTGACAGGTAGTATGTATGATTGATAGTATGTGCCAAAGCTTGCCTTCTCTTTTGCTACACACTCAAAAGTATGTACTTTTTCTTCACAAAAAGAGTACATACTTTTAGGTTGTAGAATAAGTAGGCGAATGGGGACTGGGACTATCATATTTTTCATTATATTTACACAAACATTCCACATATAGCTATAATATGCATGTTGCATGCAAGACAAGAGTGTGTACAGACCGTACCAGGGTCAGAAACTAACTTTTCTATTAAGGGTCAATATTTGCCTCCTGCCCTGGGAAATAAAATTACATCAACAAAAGTCATCTTTACATTATCAAATTAGTAGCAAATCATATTCTTGAAGGCTACACAGACAAAACAAGCTAAGAGCCGTTTGTTAATAAGTTTATCACGTTTTTAGGCAAGGCAAGGCAAGGCAAGTTTATTTATATAGCACATTTCATACACAATGGTAATTCAAAGTGCTTTACATAGAAGAAATTAAAATAATCAAAAGAAATCAGAATAATTAAAACAGTTTAGAATAAAAGATAAAATACAGAAATAATCAAATTAAATCAGAATAATTAAAACATAAAATAAAATACAGTGCAAACAGTCGGACGAACAGTGGCACAGTGCTCATTCAGTAAATGCACAGTTAAACAGATGTGTTTTGAGTCTGGATTTGAATGTAACTACTGTAGGAGCACATCTGATCTCTTCTGGAAGCTGGTTCCAGCTGCGGCTGGCATAGTAGCTAAAAGCAGACTCGCCATGCTTAGAGTGAACCCTTGGTATTTCTAGCCGATGTGATCCTAATGATCTGAGTGATCTGTTGGGTTTATATTCACTGAGCATATCTGCAATGTATTGAGGTCCTAGGCCATTGAATGATTTATATACCAGTAATAATACTTTAAAATCAATCCTAAATGTAACTGGCAGCCAGTGTAAAGACCTGAGGACTGGTGTGATGTGTTCATATTTTCTGGTTCTGCTCAGAATCCTAGCAGCAGCGTTTTACACATTAAAAAAATGTAAACTTCACATTGGTTATAATAGCATGAAAAACAAAACGATTATTCAAATTGGGATTAAATTATCTACAGAACGCAAGCAATGAACGTCTCTCATCACTGACACTTTTCCTTCATTTTCACATCTCACTTTAATCGCGACAGTCAATCTTTTTTCTTTTCTTTTTTTTTTTTATTATACGGGGCATTTTTGGCCTCTTTATCATGAATTTGGCGGGGCATTTTATTAGTTTTGCTGGAATTTTTGCCCTAAGCCTCTGTTCATTTCCGACCCTGGACTGTACTAACCTTAGGAAGGACAGAATATGTGATAATGCTATCTTTTCAGCACACATTTTTTTTTCTTTGTACTCACTGGTATTAGATGGCTGCTAGGCAAGTTGAAAGCATCTGCTATTGCACAGGCAATCTCATATTTGGTCATCTGCTCTTTGGCAGAGTAATGGAAGATTCCACGCAACGATGGATCCTGAGGGCAACAGGAACATGTTGTACAGAAATCAATGGTTAAGTTGATTCTGGACTGGAACGTGCATTGTGCATGCATTCTCTACATGTGACACCAAAGTGACTTTCAGTTCAATCCAGCCCTTGACCTAAACTGAGCTTGACACACGTGGGGCTCACCTGAAGGGCTCGCTCAGCCATGTTCCTACAGACACGTGCCACATCTTTAGTGAAGGTGGGGAAGCGTTGCTGACAATGTTCTATGGTGCAACTCTCGGCTCCCTCCTGAACTCTGTCCCACAAAACGGTCACTGCGCTCTCTTCAACCTTCTCCACCTCTCCAAAGAGAATGGGCACTCGCAGTATAGCTGCCCCTGCTCAGAACAAAAACAGAATAGGGATGTCAATTTTCCAACACAATCTCATGAAAGTGCGTATCTATACCACGAATGTTATTTCTCGTGCCAATTATAGGCCAAAAATGGTTTTAGCATGCATATGCTACGCACTGTAAACCCCTTGGGTAGGATTAGCGTGGGGAGTGCGTGCGTATTAGACGCCATAAAGTGCGTATCATATGCACATGAAAACTGCGTAGCATATGCACGCAAAAACTATTTTTGGCGTATAAATGGCACGAGAAATAACATTTGTTGTATAGATACGCACTTTCATGAGATCGGGCTCCAATTTTCACAAATTCCCATGATCGATCGTCGTTTAAATTAACGATCAATTAATCGATTAATCGTTAGCCTTAATACTGCATTATGCGTCTACTGCAGTGTCATATGGCAAACTGCATGACAGGGTCCGCAAATGCTGCTCAAAACTACATGTTCCTCACCAAAGGAATGAGAATGGTTTTTAATCTAAATAAAGGGCTAGTAGGATTGTAAAATGTTTCGATGTGATTGATCATTTAATTAAATTATTTATTGAATTATCAAATAACCACTAATACAATCTGTCACCAACAGATGTGTGCTTGTCAGAATGTGTGACTGTCGTGGACACGCTCTTCCTCGATCAACGCGCTGAAAACAGCAACTAAACCCAATGAATTCACAACGATTTAATAAAATGGTGTTGTCATGTTTTGTAATATGACAATCCCAATCATCGTTATTATTAGCCGTGCATTGCTGTTTGAGCTGCATGTGCTGAATGAATACCGGTAAGCTGGAGCACTTTGCTAGCGCATTATTTAACTCAAAGAAATGCATCCTACGTGAGATTAATCCGATATATACAAAATAAACATAATATTACAAATTATATCTGCACAAAGTTACAAGAATGCATAAGTGAATTTAAACTAAGTTACGTGCCATTCAGAAATGCCTCCTATATGAGATTAATCAGATATAGATAGGCCTACACAAAATAAACACAATATTACAACTTACATTTGCACAAAACAAAAGGCTGCGAATGCACACGCAAACATATAGTCATTATGGTGAAAAATGGTCCCAAACATAACTCCGGTGCGCTCGCTTTACATGTTTCGGGTTGAGCAGCACGCACATCCATGAACCTGCTTAATCGATGATCGATAAATGTTATTGATTAAATGTATCGACAATTAATCGATCGTCGATTAATCGTTAACATTCCTAATACAGACAGATAATTGTTTTTAGGGAACATGCATGTTATTCTCTCCTAATAGTATTGTGGCAGGGCGGTCACGCCTCAATCTAGCTTAAAGGGACAATGTGTAGTTTTTTAGGTATTTTATCATCTAAAATCAATATTTTTATTCATAAATATGTCCTCAATGGTGTACAAATACCTCTGCCAATTATCTGACTTATCCTCGTAAACGAAGAATTTATTATCTGTATATACATGTGACGGGTAGGTCCACGGAGGCTTCCATGTCGTTCCGCCATCTTGAAAAACTATAATAGCAGAGAGGGTCAAAAAGTACTAGGCCAACACGTTTCCACGATGGGTTTTCGTTCAGAGCCAGCATCACGTGACTGAAAGCAGCAGAACCGGAGGAGCAGAGCAGTGAGAGCCGCTTTACGGCCCCTTTACGGCCCCTGTTATTATTCATACTGTAACATTCGTTTGTTCGTTGTGTCAAGTTGCAGTTAGTTTGAAATAACAAACATGTTCACCCGAAGGGAAACTCGACAAAGTGCTATTAGTAGTCATAGCTTTTAGGTACATAACAGATACCGTAGATGCAACACGCATTTGAAAGACACGCTGGAGAGCACAATTCGTTTGAATGCAAAATACAATTTCACCGCTATATGGGAGAAATTCCTACACAATGTCCCTTTAAATTTATTTTTATTTTGTAATGAAGAAAAAACTAGCAGATCCTTTCATATGTGGTTGAAAAACAAAACATACCTGGGCAGTGTCTGAGAATCTCCCTCTCACCCTCGAGCTTGGACTTCCCATACAAATTCAAAGGATTGGGGGCATCGTTTTCTCCATAGGGAGGATTACGTCCATCAAAAACGTAATCTGTGCTGATGTAGAGGAGGAAGATGCTACCTGTGGAAAGGGATTATGGAGAACTTTAACAAGACATTTTGCATTTATAACCATATTCTGTCAGAACCACTATCGTCAAATACAATTGACAATTAGCTTGCAGAATCTCCTGAGAGTCAGCAGATGCGAGCTTGACTAACATGATCTGACAGAACTGACGTTACGATCTATATGTGCCACTTTACTGACCTGCTTCTTTAGCCAGAGTAGTGCATGCATGCACATTCAGGTTCATGGCTGCTTCAGTATGACGCTCCACCACGTCTGGCCTCCTTTCAGCAGCACAGTGCACAATGACATGAGGCTGACATTCACAAAATGGAGAAAAAAACTTAACACATCAAGCATGTACTGTATACAAAAAATGTATTGGTGGTAAGAGAGTAGCAGTGGGTTATCTTACTAGGATTAGGGCAATAATGTGATAGAGTGTAAATTACCTGAAAGCCCTGAATGACCCCTCGCACTGCGTCTTCATCTAAGAGATTACACTTCAGGAAACAAGGCCGGGCACGGTTGTAGCCACATCCCAACGAATCCCAGTCATTGTTCTTAAACTCTTTATAAACAGCACGGCCCAGTAGCCCTGTTGCACCAGTCACAAGCACACGCCGGTACGGTGTGTAGACATCATCCTAAATCAAATGACAGAACAGTTTAATAGCATACGCACACACAGAGATTTTGCTCATCTGCAATAAGCCTTTAAAATGTTTCCTGTCAGATGTTAAAATGTCTTCAAGATTTAGAATGTAGGCTATGTAAAACTGTTTGTTTAAAGATGTTTTTCTGATGTTTGTAGCAGACAACAAATGCTTTACAGATGAAGCGCTCTTTAGACATTATGTGATCGTTTTCTTAATTATGAAGAATTTGAAGAATTTCAATACATGAGGAAACATTTTATAAAACAAAAGATCGTTGTGTCTATTAGATGTTTGTTTTTTAAATAGTAGTTATACTGAGTAGAACGACATCAGGTCCGAGATTTGATTGACACAACTGAAAACTAATGAGAGCCGCCCATCACAGAAACTGAACACGCCCCTACAACATCATTGGCAGATGATATGATATGGATATCATTGACATCCATTCGTCGTGTAATGACAAGTGATTGAAAAAGCCAGTGTCGATGAGTAATTGGTGTTTTTTTGTGTGTGTGACTGACCATTCTCAAAACAGCAAGAAAAACGAAGAAAGGTAAGATATTACAATATTCTTGAGAAGTTTATCTGAATTAGCCTAGCTATTGTCGTCGTGTTGATGAACTGACCGTTACTAAAGTTAATTGTTAACTGATGGACGATACAATTTACCTCAGATGTTGTCCGTTAACTTCGCTTGTTTTATTATGAGGTAAATTGTACTTTATATTTTGATATTTGAAAGATGTCATGTTGTTAATTAATTGTAATTGTTTAATGGCTAATTAATCTAACGTTACTTTTTCAGCCCAGTCCAGGACGTTTACAACTGAAAGGAACGTTGCGTTATCTTATATTATAGGCTATATTGTTGTAGTACACATATTCTGCACTGAGTTTGTGGTAATACAGAGGATGCTGACACTTGGAAAGGAAATTGCCTTTAAAAATACATCGCTGAATCGGCCTTGTGCGTGACGGCACTTAAACAACCCTATAAAGTAAAAGGACACAACCTTTTTTAATACCTTTTTTTTTGCATTTGTAAGTTATATGATGTGTAAACGTTTGTTTCAAACAGCCTCACAAGCTGAAACTAATGTTCTCAATGCTGTTGTGCAGTCGATGCTGAGGCTGCAGCGCTCAGGTGTCTATTAGTCGCTATTAGCGCCACCCTCGGGAGATTTAGTGCAACTACACAGCTGGGTTGGATTTTGGTTGGAGAAAATTCTCTCGTTCCAGTCCATGTTCACAGTCCATTCCGGTGTAAACGTTATTGCCATACATAATTTTATTTATGGTATTGAAAGTTTTGCCATTAATATTTTTTTATTTTTTACTCCAGTCAGACATGTACTTTAAAATTACATTTTACAGACTTTGTTTCATTTGTACTGATGAAATGGGATTTCTGTTTTTTTTTTATATACTCTCAAGCACGTTGTAGTTCAACTTTAAATCTTACTTGCATCTAACGTTGGACACTTAAAGAGGAAACTGGTTAATGGGATTAAATGCAGAGACACATCAGTGTCGCACAGCGTTTTAATATACCAATGAACAACATCATAATAAGTATGTTTAATTTCTTAGGAAAGCACTCGTATGTCTTCTAGTTTAAAGTGCAGCCAAATTATAAACAATTCAAACATGATATGCATTCTGTTACAACTGAAACTAATCTACGCGATAACAATTACATGATTTGTATTTCTTTTTAAGTTTTAAAAATGACCACAGAACGGATCTCCCTGGATTATAATAAGGCAGTCATTTGATATAAAGTTATTTTGGCTTGTTTACCATAAAGGCTTTCTTAGAAATGGTTAACAGTCTTACCTGAACAACCTCAACGTGCCCGGGTTTGAAATGTATATTAAGCGCTTTATCTCTGATAACGTTACTCATTTCAGTGTGGGTACAGTTATCATATCCTGGAGGAGAGACCTCTATTTAGTAATGCGCCACTCAATCCTCAAAACCTCTTGAACGGCTGGGTCGTGCTGTCAAATTAGGCCCGCTTTCGATATGATCTATAGAACATACGCACGTAACGCTGACGTGTTTTTGTGTTCTACAGATCAGCGAATCTAAACCTATCCGTGCAGTGTAAACAGCGGCTTTTGAGCCATACAAAGACAAGTGTTCTAGCGCATCGTAGCTGCGCCGTTTTTATGCGTCTGAGTTTCGCATTATTTCGCGTCAGCTGTTTTTTTCTGCCAGTATCTAAGACTATCATCAATATAATATATCAGAATATTCACAAGTGAAATATGAATGACAAAATACTGAAACACTCTTTAGGCGCAAAACTTTAAAATAGAGTAATGGCAGAATGACTTCCTCAATAGACCTAAGCCACCGATACAAAGCTAATGGCCATAAACGTTTCCAAACAGCTTTAACTTGCTCAAATTTTGTTTTCTCTCTGGTAAGCGGATTTCTATAAAATAAAATTCAGTTAAATAAACATTTGAGCAAATAATAGGATTAATGCTGTTTTATTAGCTCCGAACAGAGATAAGTTACTGCTGAAATCTCTAAAAAGCATATACTGAGGCTACTTACAATCACATACATGCCATTTAAGTTCATCTGAAATTTACCTGATCACCCCCGTAGTTAAAACCAGGCATATTTGTATTAAGTGCAGCAATGTGAAGTCGTCAGCATGTATCTGAAAATGTCATTTCAAGACGTTTTTCTGCAGCCAGTGTTGATTTCAGAATAAAAGTCTGTCCATGTATGTATAGAAGTCCCAACTATGAATGTATATTTGCGTGCGTTTTTTATTTGTCTATTGATTTTAAAGAGAAAACAACAGGTAGGTAATTACAAAACCTGATGTTTAGCGTTCTGGGTTGGTTTATTTATTTATTTATTGCTTTTGCTTTTTTCCTCTCGGGTATTTAACTGGACCTGTGAATGTAAGTGGTTTTATGGAAAAAAAAGTTGTTTCCGCCCGGTTTCGAACCGGGGACCTTTCGCGTGTGAGGCGAACGTGATAACCACTACACTACGGAAACCTGCGTGGTCACGGTGGTCTGATAGTGGAGTATTGAGTTTGCGCATCTGCTTTGATAGGTCTCCATCTAGCGGTGGCTGACAGAAAGTACATGTCATTGAATAAGCGACGAATGCGGAAGTTCAACAAAATTCCACAAGATGTCGCTCAAGTTCAACAGCGAATCCAAAACGTATTTAGACGATCCAGTCACATTTAAAATGGCTTCATGTCATTGTATAAAACTTAAAATGTCTAAACATGTTTTAAAGAGCACATATTTAAAGCAAAACATTTAAAAAAAAATTACAAAAAAGCAGATTGTTGGGTTTGAAATTAAAAAATAATACGTTTATGTGAAAAACGAAGAAGAGTATGGTGTAGCACACCATCAGATAAAGGCGCCTCTTGCAGCTTTTTATATTCAGTCAGACCTAAAATAATTAGGAAGGCCTATAAATGTTTCTGGGGAGATGCTTTTGTCTTTGCCCATGAAACAAAGCAGTCAGCAGAGGAGAGAGCCAGGCCAGCACATCTGCGTTCAGATGGAGAGTTTGGGTCTCTTGACCCCCCTGAATCAAAACCACATCCCTTTCATGAGCTGGCCTGGCTCTCGACTCCAGCTCTCCGCTCAGGGTGGCTCCTGCCTCGAGTACTTATACTGCAGCCGCAGGCCTTCTCTAACGCTCAGAGATCTTCTCCTCCTCTTTCTGGCTTTCTATTTTGATACCAGAAAAAACTCAGACTGGTTTTTCCTCAAACTCTCTGACTAGGCCATCTGGGACCTTGATGAGCTCTTAACAAATGTTGCATGTCAAATTGCATTGTTTGCCAATGATTTTTTCCCCCAAAAAAGTTTTGACAACTACTTTTTATTTTAGTTATTTTAGTTACTTTAAAATTATTTGATTTCAGCTGGCTACCAAGGCAACATGTCTCCTTTTCATTTAGTTTAACTTGATGGCTAATATTTAAAAATAAAAATGAAATTAAAAATACATAGGCATATTTTTTAAACAAATAAAAATGACGAAAACACAACAAAATTACTAAAACTTTAAAATTAACATGAAAACAGGTAGGCTACAAAAATAAATTCCAATTTAAAATATTTTTGAAAACTATAATAGCATCTCAATGATACTTAAATAACTCCATACTATAGCAACAAAATGCATATATGGGTGTTATTTTTGTGGCGTGCATTTTAACATAAAATTAGAGTCGACAGGAAACGGAAGGTGTGCTTGCCTTTTCTTCTCTATTGTGACGTATATCAGAGTGAAACGGCTTCTCAAACAAGATCAAATGCAGACGGGGCCTGATTTTGTCTATAGGGAGTTGATTGGATCGTTGTGGTTTTGATTTCATGGGGACTTTAAAAAACTAATTAAATTAATAATACTATAATAACACTGGTGCATACTATAGCAACAAAAACAAATGAATGTTGATACAGTGACATGTATTTTACCATAAAATTAACTCTTAAAAGAAAAGCCACTGCAGTCTCACTCAAAACTCAAAAGTGTACTAGAGTTCAGATGAGGTTGACTGGACGCTAAATCTCTCCACCCGTTCATCAGAACACAGTGGAAAACCGCTCCGTTTCTCACACAGATGATGAAGGCTGGAGACTCAGGACATCTTTAGCACATGTTTTAAGTCTCATTTTAAGATATTTGCTAAGTGAAACCCAGTTTCATATAAGCTCATGTACACAAAGGTTCCAAAAGAGTTCTTTTCTGCAGTGATGTCATAGAAGAAGCATTTTTGGTTCCGAAAGAACCTTTCAGTGAAAAGTTCTTGAAAGAACTGTTTTTTTCTTAGTGTGAAGAACATTTTAAAAATCTAAAGAACTTTATACAGTATTTTGCACAGTGTTTTCTGGTTACATTATTGTCAGAAAAAAATGGAGTCAGTACAAATTTTGAATGTCTATCTATTCACCAAGGCTGCATTTATTTGGTTAAAAATACTGTAGAAATATTAATATTGTGGAATATCATTACAATTTAAAATATCAGTGTTCCTTGTGAATATATATATATATATTAAACTGTAATTTATTCCTGTGATCAAAGCTGATTTTTCAGCATCATTACTGCAGTCTTCAGTGTCACATGATCCTTTAGAAATCATTTTAATATGATGATTTGATGCTCAAGAATCATTCCTGATTATTTCCAGTGTTGAAAACAGTTGTGCTGCTTCAGATTTTGAGGAAAAAGTCATACATTTTATTCAGGATTCTTTGATGAATAGAAAGCTCATAGAACAGCATTTATTTGAAATAATAATATTTTTTAAGTAACATGATACATTTCTTACACTGTCACTTTTGATCAATTTAAAATCAAATCCTTGCGGAATATAAGTATTAATTACTTTCAACAAAAAAATCTTACTGACCCCAAACCTTTGATTGGAAGTGTAGGTTTACCTGCGGAAAATTCACATACTGTGCACAGTATGCAGAAATAGTACAAGTATGTTAGTATGCTATTCCAACATCTTCTAGTTCCCACTCCCAAACATTCCCTCCCTCCGGACTCATAACTCATCTCCATTGTGTCAGTGTAACATGCGGAGACAGTGAGTGTGAGTCAAACATGCTCTCTGAAAACATTACGCTTCTGAAACAGCAGGTACAATAGAGTTAACAAGGCGAGAGGAAACCAGAGTCAGGCTATCAGACAAACAGACAGAGTATCAGACAGACGGACGGACAAACAGATGGACAGACAGACTATCATACAGAAAGACAGACGGATGGACAGACAGACGGACGGACAGACAGACAGACAGACAGATGGACAAACAGACAGACGGACAGACTATCATACAGAAAGACAGACGGATGGACAGACAGACGGACGGACGGACGGACAGACAGAAAGACAGACAGATGGACAAACAGACAGACGGACAGACTATCATACAGAAAGACAGACGGATGGACAGACAGACGGACGGACGGACGGACAGACAGAAAGACAGACAGATGGACAAACAGACAGACGGACAGACTATCATACAGAAAGACAGATGGATGGACAGACAGAAAGTCAGACGGATGGACAGACAGAAAGACAGACGGATGGACAGACAGACAGAGTACAAGGACTCCACTCTCCCTGGAAATACATTGTATAAATTGCTACAATCAGGTAGACGCTTCCGCAGTCTGATGGCTAAAACGGAGAGGCTCAGGAGCTTCTTTCCTCTGGCCGTCAGACTACTCAACTCAGACATAAAAAACATTGAACTTTAAGGACTATGGTGACAAGATGGCTAATACATGGCACTGCACTTATCTACTTTATTATTTATTTTTTAATACTATTTTAAAATTGTTGCATGTTCTTAAATAATATTTAGGGTATGGTTTTATTACACAGTCTATAGGAATAACAGACTTACATTTCACTGCTCGTTGTATAAACTATAACTGGTATCTGACAAATAATTTTTGAACTTGAACTTAGACAGACAGGCATACTATCAGACAGACTGACAGACTATCAGACAGACTATCATATAGACAGACTATCATACAGACAGACTATCATACAGACAGACTATCAGACAGACAGACTATCAGACAGACAGACTATCAGACAGACAGACTATCAGACAGACAGACTATCAGAAGGACAGACTATCAGAAGGACAGACTATCAGAAGGACAGACTATAGGACAGACAGACTATAGGACGGACAGACGGACAGACTATCAGAGAGACAGACGGACAGACTATCAGACAGACAGACGGACGGACAGACTATCAGACAGACAGACGGACAGACTATCAGACGGACAGACTATCAGACAGACAGACTATCGGACGGACGGACGGACAGACAGACTATCATACAGATAGATGGATAGATAGATAGAACCACACAGAAATTATTTCGCAGTAGAGCGGCTGTGAACTACTGCATGAATTCTGACCAATCAATCAACTTCTCTAAATTAAAAAAAGATTTCCTGAGTTCATCGCTCGCATCCGCTGAGGAAACCGAGGAAACAATGAAACGCTCCGAGGGCTGCGGCCCATTGTGACATCATCAGTCGTGGACACTGTCGTCATGGGGACGACAGGCTGAAGACCGCCACAGGAAACTCACTCACAATGGCCTTTGTAATCTTATCAACTCCCACCAAATACACTTTTCTAAGTTTGATCCCGAGTCTTACTTCTTTCTTTCAGGCAGGGAAGGGTTGGAAGAGAAGATCCCAGTGGGGTTAAGTATTAGTTTGGATCTGTCCCGGGCACAACAGCACATTTCCTGCTTCAACTCAGGATAGAAAATATTCAACACCCTCTATTGTTTCAGAACATGATGATAACAAATCAGCCAGAAGGTCGCTTGTTGAAGAACACAGCCGTTCACACAGGAGTGTGTTGCTCTGAAATATTATAGTCGGGGAGCCAAAGTCTCAAAAGCTCAATAAAATGGGTTGGGCCTGACATGGTCTGCCATACTTTTTATTTGTGTTTTTTCTGTTAACTTTGACCCTAAGAACCAATAATTGGAGGGTCTGCTCTGCCGGAAATATCGCGAAAAAAATTTGTGTCCATTTTAGTGTATGCACCCTTTATTTTTTATCAGAAAAATGTGAAAAATGATTTTTTTCCTCAAATCCTCAGTGGATTGGGTAGGCTGTCAATAAATGCATTCCAGATACACAGAACTCATGTGCTGACAACATCCACTGAAAAAAATAACTCTTAAAACACATTTCTACAAGGTTTTGCATCAATTTAATGAAAAAAAAGTAGGCGTTTTCTCACTTTTTTCCAATATTTTCATCTTAACTTCATTAGCATTCAACTATTACCCTAAGTTATGACGTCAGTCAATATGCCATTCTTTTCACCAAACAGTATACTCATTCCACAGAAAAAATTATAAAAATCCAACCAAAATCAATGGATCTGTGATGATTTCACTAGTTGGCGATCAACAGGCTCAGAATTTCAAAATTCTTAAAAACATGCTGGATATTTAGCATCATGGCACACTTACACACACACCAATGATCTTAGTTATTCGAATGAGTTTGTAACAACAAACCAGTGGTTACCAACGGATTTTGAAGCTGCTCAGCATTGTCTGTGGGAAGTGACAGTTACTTAAGTGAATACCGGTAGGTCTGCCCCAGCGTTTTGCGAAAATAATGGTAATATGGATATTGTAATGGTAATTAACTGAAAGGACCCCGCCAGTCTTCAAACAAGTATATTTCTGATGATTACTCATCCCAAACGTATCCCTGTAGCAGCAGCATTCATTCTCTACTAGTTTACTTAGCTAGCTTTAACGGTTTTAGCTAATTTCGGTGGTTTCTTTAAAGGGCCATTACTCACAGGAATGGGGTAGAGACTTACTTTTTTTTTAAATGCTCAGAATCCTATGCTCTACGAGAGGTATGTGTCCTATATGTCTATTTTGCTTCGACCGGAAGTTGAGAAATTGCAAAAATTTCAACTGGACTTGCTTGGTAAAGAAATAGACATGAGCATAAATGCTGCTACAGGGATACATTTGGAGCAAGGAATCATTAGAAATACACTTGTATGAAGGCTGGTGTGGACCTTGAAGTGTTTTTCATGTCAGACAGATAGTACGCCAGTAAGGATAACTAAAGGCTGCACTAAACGTTAACGTTGTCTAGCAGAACCTCTTGACCACCTGAGCATCCTCTGGCATTTGGTGCATAGCTGCCCTACTGTACTATTGTAGGACCTGAAACCCAAGTTGCGCTGCTCCAACATGGAGTTCATTCCAAGCATTTCTCATACCAGATACCATCCCTGCAACTGTGTGCAGCTATGGTCCCTTCTTCCCCAAGTCACCAACAAACCCAGATGTGGTTGAACAGTCTGTTCAGTACTGCATGGATGTGTCGAGAAAACATGGTCAAGAGTATGCCATCATCACATGTGACCAAGCAATATATGGAGTGGTTCTGAGTCTGCAAAAGAAGAACAAAGAGAAGTATGCCAAACTTATCTTGCGCATGGGTGGCTTCCATATTGCTAAGAATTTCCATGGAGCCATTGGGCTTTTGATGCAGTCCACTGGAATCGAAGACATCATGATCGAAGCTGATGTATGTCTCCGTGGAACAGCAAACAAAATCATCATTGGGAAAGACTACTATGCAATGCTGCACACCCACACTATGGTGTATGCAGCCATGTTTGCCCTACACTGGGAAGCATTTGCCAGATGGTTGGTCGATGAAGAGAAGGACCTGGAGTACATGTGTGTGCTTAGCAACAATATCCAGCCACTCCTAGATGCCCTGTCAGAAGAGGATGTAGAGAAGGCAACTTCGGCGTGTGCTGATGCAACTGACCAACTGAAAAAGCTGTCATGTTTGATGGCTGAGTTTAATGAAGCACGTACCTCACCTACCACAAAGCTATGGCTAATGTACATGGATATGGTGATGATTCTTAGACGGTTTATCCATGCTGAGCCTGCAGGTCTGTGGGAGGAACACCTGGCTGAAGTGGAAAAGATGTTACCATACCTTGTAGCTGCTGGCCACTACAAGTACGTATCCTGCCTGCCCCACTATCTAGAAGCTATGAGAAGCTTGCCTACACTGGCTCCAAACATCTATAGGGAATTCAAGGATGGGAAGTTCATTGTACGTCAAACAGAAGGACGGTTCAATGGTGTCTGGACAGACATGGCACTTGAAAAAGACAAGACAAAACTCTTCACTGGCATCAATCAGCAGCCAGCAGCCATGGAGAAATACTTGAAAGCTCTTCCAGTTCTGACAGCTGTGTCAGAGCAGACAAAGGCTATGGCACACCTGGATGCGGATGACACCAAACACCACGAGGACAAGGACAGCCAAGGTGCAAATGAGGCAGAAGGTGTAAGGAAAATAACAGATGCCATCAACAACCAGATGATCAATCCTTTCACATGTGAAGAACAGGAGCTGATCAACATTTCAACAGGCCACAAAGCCACATCACCAACTTGATCTGTGCTTGTGAAAAAGGACTGGGGGCACTGGCTGCAGCAAGAAGAACAGGCAGTGAGAAAGTAGCCCAAATTAAACTTTCAACCTTCGCAGAAAAGCCAAAGAAGTCAATGTCCATGGCATTCAAAGCCAAAAAGGTCTATGAGGAGGAGAGTACAGTTTTACGGAACCTGTACTTTGTTCAGGACTTAGAGGAAGACAGTGAAGGTGGAAGTGTTTGGCCATGAATGGACAAGTTGCCCAGCCTCCCTGTTTGAGCCAGATCCGTCCCTTGACCAAAGTTATGCAATGCGTAAAGGAAACAAGGCAGACTACCTGGCTGCAATCAAGACCGCCCTTGGCAGCTCATGGGGGGAAGTGGACAAACTACCGCCATCTGACAAGCCTGTTGTAATGGTAGTAGATGCCATGGCGTTCATTCAACGTTACCAACATCTTGGGAGCAGCTCCTTCAATGAACTGCAAGAAAAGTACCTGAGGCAGCTCCTTGGAATCCTCCCAGACAAGTGTGACTGCATCCACTTTGTTGGTGATCGATATGATGTCTCCCCTACTGAAAGTCTGAAAGGGGAGGAACGAGAGAAGAGGATGAAGACCTGCCCCAGCAAAATGAAGGAGTACAGCCACATGATACTCTCCCTATACCTGAATGGAAAAGCTTCATTCACAATCCACTGAATAAAACTAATCTGTTCAACTACTTCGTGGAAGCATGGGCAGCTCAGAACAAGTCACTTCCTGCAGGATGCACACTTATTCTTGGTGGAATCTTTTGTGATCCTGGTCGCACTGTCCTCTTGTCAGCGGATTGTCAGGTTGAGCTTCCAGAACTTTCCTATGAGAAACATGAGGAGGCAGATACCAGGATGTTTGCTCACATTGCCTACTCAGTTCAAATTCCGCACCTCAAACGGGCTGTAGTGGTTGTGACTGACACAAATGTGATCATGATGTTCATGTACTACATCACACACATGGATGGGCTGCAGGAGCTGTGGGTGAAGACGATGGATAACTTCCTGCCTGTTAATGCCATCACAGAAGCTCTGGCGGGGAAGTATGATGTTGCAGCTTCAGATCTTACATCCCTTCTCCTCAGCACCTACATACTTACTGGATGTGACACAGTGAGCTATCTGTACAGAAGAGGAAAAAGGCGGCCTACACAACTGCTATTAAACACCTGACAGACCTTCTACCGTTGTGCAGGTACGGTGACCCTGAGGAAAGCCTGGATGTTCAGGAAGAGGTTATAACAGCAGCACGGCAATACATGGAGTCACTCTATGACAGGAGTGACTTTGGTGGTACTCTAGATGCACTGCGAGCCCATCTCTTTGTGAGCATCAAAGGAGACATGCGTTGCCTTCCACCAACTGAAGATGCCTTCCTATTACTTTCAAGAAACTGCTGAAGACGTATATCTTTTTCTTCAGCACTTGATTCAGTAGTACTAACACTTTCTCTTCTATTCTATTTAAAAAAAATGCACTTAAGTTAAACTGAGAGGGGTTATAGCACTTACGTATTGTAGTCCTACTGTTAGTTTAACTGCTTCTATTGTTCTCATTTGTAATTCGCTTTGTATAAAACCGTCTGCTAACTGAATAAATGTAATGTAAATGTATTACTTATTCGCCGAGCCCTGCATCAGTTGGCTGTGTGTAAGCGGGCACACATGGTTCAGCCAACCTACTGCCACTGATTTTGGGAGACAACTTGTCAATGGAAAATTGGTGGCAACCATGATGGTGAAAGAGGCAAAACCTTCTGAACTCAAACACAGCAAATACTGCCGCTACAAGAAAAGCATGTGTGCCCGAGGATGTTCCTGTGCAAGACCCATTGTGAAGTGTGGCATTGCATGTCTCTGCACCAGGGACCCTAACAGATGTTCAAGGATTGAACTTGCGCTTGAAGACAGGGACACGTAAGTAGGCCACGTGTGTGTGTGTGTTAGAGAGAGAGAAGGGGGGGGGGGGGGGGTGCATCTTTTATTGCGCTGCTGTATAACCCACCCTGCCGGTCTTGCTTGCTGTCTCCTCAGTTGGTGAGGGTGAAGGTCTGTCCCCAGAGCAATATCTGCAGTGTGCAACCCTCCTGATTATCCCACCTCACAGGGACCTGCACCTAGTTAATTAAGTTATGTTAAATTATTTTGTTCTGTTAAAGTTGTAATAGTTGTCATCTGAGGCAATAAAATAATGAAAGTCATTTTGCTGTATTATATTTCTTGTGTGACACATTTCCATAGGGAGAACAGGGTTATGTTGAAATTAAAAAGATGCCTAGGCCATGATGTTTAATAATGTGGACATTAACAACCATGTTAAAGTCGTCATGAATTTGAAATTTTACCATTCGTATTTTTATATGTAATATTGTAGTGTTTATTATAAATGATTTACCCGTGCACTTCATTATTTTTTTTAAAATCATGTACCCTTATAATTTTTAATAAAATACGTTACCCTTCCCTCCCCCCTTGAAACGACTTCTCTTCCGGTCAAAATCTATTACTAGAGGGCATGACTATCAGCCGCCTCATCTTGGTTCACAGGAGGCTCATATAAATATGGGGTGATTCCTTACGGAAAATTTGGCTGCTCGTCCTCGTTCTCATCGTCGGGTTCCTCAATTAAAAATGCTTCATGGTAGGGTAACGGTGGTGAGTCCGGTGGAGAGAAATCCTCCACAACAGACTGTAAACTGGCATTCAAATCTGCCTCCATTTTGTTAGCAATGCCCAACCTCCAACAATCCAATCAATTCCAGAAGGACGAAATCAAGCCCCGCCCTACATTTTTTTCCAATTTCAGAAGCCGTTTCACTCGGATATACGTCACAATAAGGAAAAAAGGACAATCTCAACTTCTGTTTCTTTAAATATCCAGTATGTCTTTCGAAATTTTGAGAGTAGCCTAAAATTCTATTGAGGTTCTGAGCCTGTTGATCGCCAACTAGTAGTAAAGTCATCACAGATCCATTGATTTTGGTTGGATTTTTATAATTTTTCTGTGGAATGAGTATACTGTTTGGAGAAAAGAAGGGCATATTGACTGATGTCATAACTTAGGGTAATAGTTTATTGCCAATGAAGTAAAGATGAAAATTGTGTGAAAAAGTGTGAAAACGCCTAATTTTTTTGGATTAATTTGATGCAAAATTATGTAGAAATGTGTTTTAAGAGTTATTTTTTCAGTGGATGTTGTCAGCACATGTGTTCTGTGTATCTGGAATGCATTTATTGACAGCCTACCCAACCCACTGATGATTTAAGGGAAAAAATCATTTTATTACATTTTTCTGATAAAAAATAAAGGGTGCATATACTAAAATGGCCACAAATCTTTTTCGCGATATTTCCGGCAGAGCAAACCCTCCAATTATTGGTTCTTAGGGTCAAAGTTAACAGAAAAAACACAAATAAAAAGTATGGCAGACCATGTCAGGTTCAACCCATTTTTGAGACTTTGGCTCCCCGACTATTATCAGTGTCACAGACAATGGGAATACAGTATATCATTCATCATACAAATTAAAGGGATAGTTCACCGAAAAATGAAAATTCTGTCAGTATTTACTCACCCTCATGTTGTTCCAACCCCGCAAGACCTTCATTCATCTTCGGAACATGAATTAAGATATTTTTGATTAAATCTGAGAGCTGGATCACTCCTCCATAGGCGTCTAAGGAATTGAAGCTTGTCAGCCCCGAAAAGTTATTAAAGACATCGTTAAAATAGTCCAAGTGACTACAGTGGCTCAATCTTAAATTTATCAAGCGACGAGAATACTTTTTGTGCGCAAAAACAAACATAAATAACGACTTTATTTCAACTATTCATTTCCTTCTCTTTGGGCCTCTAGTCAGTTAACTTAGTATGATTGCGTAGAGCTACGTCACACGTAGGCTCACTATTGGCCGACGCTGGTCATGTGTGTGATGCGTGTGACCTGTGACGTACAACACAGAAGCTTACGCTATTACACTAGTGAACTGACTCGAGGCCCACAGAGAAGGAAATGAATAGTTGAAATATTATTTTTGGTTTTTCTGCGCACAAAAGTTTTCTCATCGCTTGATAAACTTAAGATTGAGCCACTGTAGTCACTTGGACTATTTTAACGATGTCTTTAATAACTTTTCGAGGCCGGCAAGTTTCAATCCCTTAGAAGCCTATGGAGGAGTGATCCAGCTCTCAGATTTCATCAAAAATATTTTAATTCGTGTTCCGAAGATGAACGAAGGTCTTACGGGGTTGGAACAACATGAGGGTGAGTAAATACTGACTGAATTTTCATTTTTGGGTGAACTATCCCTTTAAGCAAGACAAATGAGCACATCACACCCACGAATCTCCTCCAGAAATCAGGAGTGTTAAAGCCGGCATGAAATGGAAGTTGAGATTAGGGATGGGCATTCGATTAAATTTTCTTAGTCGATCGTCGGGAGAATTAACGATCGACTATCGATTAATCATTAATATTTTTTTATTCAAATTCATTATTTATTTAACTTTTTATAAATTAAAAAGGCAATGAAAATACAAAAATACAGCGTGTTTTTCCTCGATTAGATCTTTATTACAAGATGATCAACTTGTGGCAGTAAAACTGGACGTTCGGTTAGGCTAAACTTGAAGATATATATGCGCTGCGGTGCTCGAAAGCAACGGAACCTGCAGCTGCGAGTTGGCGTTCTTAAACAGAGACCCTTGTTTGTTCCAAAATAATAAATAATAATAAAAAATCATGTTAAACAATAACTTAACCAAAAACATAATAATACTTAGATCTGACAGGTTTTGTCAAAATGTTACTCAAAACTATCCAAGAACGAAGTCGAGAAAGAGGGTGAGAGAGATTACTGTAACAATCAATTAGGCTAGGCTACTTAACAAAGCCTCATAAAAAATAACTAGTAACTCACATACAACTTCTACACCAGTCTACTGATTTTTTTTGAGAAAGATAAGCATGTTGATTACATGATTTGGGGTCAGACGCGACCGCAACCTGACCGTCAAGCCTCGTTTACACTTTCGCCTGGCTCTGCAGCGCGAGTCTCCGCAGACTGCGCGCGCACCTCCCCAAACAGACGAGGCGTTTATACTCGACGCGCTCGCCTGTGAAACACCGAATACCGCAATGACGTCATTTTTGCCGCGCTAACCTTCGCGCTCGTGCGGACGCCTCGAGTGTAAACAAGGCTTCATTCCAGCCGCTGAAAACACCTGCTCTGAGGAGACTGACGTTGCCGGGATGCACAGGTACCTCCGCGCTAACTTGACCAGCCCGGGGAACACGTTCACTTTCCGCAGCAGCATTAGTTTAATGATAATCGATAACAAATTAACGTGATCGACGAAATTCTTAATGATCAATAATCGATCGTCGATTAAACATGCCCATCCCTAGTTGAGATTGTCATTTTTTTCCTTGTTGTGACGTATATCCAGTGTTGGGGAGTAACGGAATACATGTACCGGGGTTACGTATTCAGAATACAAATTATGAGTAGCTGTATTCCGTTACAGTTACAATTTAAATAGTTGGTATTTAGAATACAGTTACATTGTTGAAATCAAAGGATTAAATGACGATACCTCTCTGTTTCATGAGTTTATTCACTCTCTAAATAAATTAAGGCAACTCCATGCATTTCCCAGAAGCTACAATATGAAAACGAAAAAATGCGCGGTTTGCGTGATCAGTCAAAATGGAGTCGGAAGAGGAGCAGCGGGAGCTAGAAGTAAAGATTGAGCCAGAACAATAGAGCCTGGGAAAGAATGCGTTTCTATCTTGGAAATTCAAACAGCATTTCACATTAAAGAAAGAAAAGGGAGAACAAATATAACTGCAACCATCCTCCTTTCAGCGTTCAAAGACTCCACCTCCAACCTGAAAGCATCTTATTTTTTTTTTATTAGCCTGGGGTAGTCGTCTGCTGTAGTTTTACTGGTCACCTTGCTATTTTATAGTTGTATCAGGTAGGCTACTAACTACAGGGCTCTAAGGATATGCAATATGAAACCGAAATCGCGACACTCAGAACCACGAACATGTGTCGGGTGTGAGAAGGCAGAATCGCGACACACCCCTTCCAACTCCCAGAGTTATCCTTCCCGTCCAGATCCAATGCTACCACATCTTTAAATTACTATTAGTGTTATTTGAAGTTAACATTATAAAATACGTAGACCTACACCACAAAACTAGTTGAGGAATAATTATTTAAAATTGAGCAATTCCAGCGTTATGGACGTGACATTTGCAGTAAAAACTTGAAATATAAATTCTCAGAAAATGCATTTAATACCAATATATTGAAACGTCTGTTTATCCATACTCCATTAATAAACGAGTCCAGACATTAGAAAAATATCTGTTTACACATGCGTTTTATATTTAATATGAGGGAAGTAAACATGCGTGACACAAAATATTTAACTTTTAGGCCAAAGATTTTTTAGTACTTCTGTGAATTAGGCTACACTGCGAAAACCAAAAGTAATACCCACCGGATGAAGAAGGGTTGGCTCTCCACAGAACATAAAATATTCATTTTATTTTATTTTTCCTGTTCGCATTTATGAGGAAAAAACAATGTTACGGACGTGACCACTCTAAAAGCGGCACTAAAAGGCTGCTTTAAAACTTTCACAGAGACATCAAACATATGCACAAAGCCTTTCTTTAAAGTGAATTTCGATCTTAATTTTAATCAATGTTTCATCAACCAATTGCCTGGATTTAATAAATAAGAAGTAAAGCAGGTAGATCACGGCACGGAGGCGCCGGTGCGTGAACTGGGGCTCATCTCATTAATGAACCGAAACTTAGTTTAAAGGTAGCCTACTTGCCTCACAGACATGTCTACTTTTAAAAAGAACAATTCAAAACAAAAGAAAACAGACTGCCCTATGTTTATGTAATCCGTATGAAATCTGCATTCCTCTCCGGCGTGTTCACTAGGTTGCTGTGAAAATCGCGAGTCAGCATTGTCAACTTCATCTTTGCAGCCGACACTAACATATTCAATCATTACTTTTGCCGGTTCTTTGTGACAGCTTTTAGGTGCTTTATTGGCAGCGCCACCCTTACATGTTACATGAACGGGTCACCACCGCATCACCGCGCCGGTGATCGCAACATACACTTATAGTCTTTGTTCTTCTATAGCAAATTATAATATAGCATATTGCACTTTCAGGGAGACATGGGCCTAACACATTCAGCCAGTTGGAACAGAAAAATACACCAGAATAGGCCTGTTTAGTAAGCAGGATTTGATGGCCGCATTCCTACACTTATAAAATGAAATTCAATGTGGAAGTAATCCAAGTATTCAGAATACGTTACTCAGATTGAGTAACGTAACGGAATACGTTACAAATTACATTTTTGGGCATGTATTCTGTATTCTGTAACGAAATACGTTTTGAAATTATCCTTCCCAACACTGCGTATATCCGAGTGAAACGGCTTCCGAAATTGGAAAAAAATGTAGGCCGGGGCTTGATTTCGTCCTTCGGGAATTGATTGGATTGTTGGAGGTTTGGCGTTGCAAACAAAATGGAGGCAGATTTGAATGCCAGTTTACATTCAGTTGTGGAGGATTTCTCTCCATCGGACTCCCCACCGTTACCCTCCCATGAAGGATTTTTTCATTGAGGAGCCCGGCGACGAGAACGAGGACGGGCAGCTAAATTTTCAGGCAGGAATCAGTCCATATTTATACGAGCCTCCTGTGAACCAAGATCAAGTCAAGTCAAGTCATCAGTCAAGTTCACCCTCGAGAGCATCTCGATGTGTCCGAATGGTAGGCTATCTATCTTATCTAAATCTAGTTATTTACCTTAACTGTCATAACAATAACCACCATGTTGCTGGCTGCGACAATATATATATATGAATTAAAATATATATATATATATATATATATATATATATATATATATATATATAATTTAATTCATAAAGTATTGTGATGCCTTAATTTTTTTGCTTATTTATTTTGCTTATGAAGAAAATAAATATAAAATTGGAGTAATATATATATATATATATATATATATATGTATGTATGTATATGTGTGTATGTATATATATGTGTGTGTATATATGTGTGTGTGTGTGTGTGTATACACAGACACAAATAAAAAGTCATGGGCTCAAATACAGTAATGCAAATTTTAATTGTAATATTTAAAATATTAGAAATAGTAGGCCTAATATTAGAAATCTTAATGGGCCTTCTTATTCATCATATAAAATAAAAAAATGTCCCCCCTTTTGATTTAGGAATGACAAATGACCTGGACATGTTTTCATAAGATTCAATCTGCTTCAACAATAATGTTTAACAAGTTCACATTCCTTAACTTACATTGCAGCTTAACATTAGATGTTGACGTACTCTTAGTCTTAAGGGTCAGAAAGTGCGTTAATGCGGCTCTATGCAAAAGCACTAAAGGAAGGGCCCT
>NW_027508788.1:11497500-11522500 GCF_051911475.1 Siphateles boraxobius
TTGCATTTTACAAAAGTTCCCAACTTTTTCTGATTTGGGGTTGTACTTTTAATGCATTACTCGAAACATCTAAATTAATCTGATTACGTAATCCATGTTACTTTTAATGCATTTCATTTCAGATGGGATTGAAAACACCTGATCTCTAGGCTTTAGAGATAAAAACACACGATATTGCTATTATTACTGTATTATGTTTAATAATAACACTCAAGTGGACATCTGAAAATCTCTATGAAAAATATGTGTATCTTGTTTTTCATGCCCTAAGAGCAATAAGAACACGTAGGAAAAAATCCTGACTGAGGTTATCATAATTCATGCATGAAAGGGTTAGATAATATAAGATTTAACTTTTGTTTTTATTAATGTATTAGAATTAGAATTTAACCTTAACTAAGATTAATACGAAAAGTATTTTTTTAACTAATGTAGTTAACTAATGTTACCGCTGTAAACCCCAGACTAACCGTAGGAGAGCTGCTGTTTAAGCATTATGCTGTGATGATGTCACATTCATGATGCATTGGTGTCTATGGATCTGCCTGATGCGTACATGTTGAGTACACTCACAAAATCGAGGAGTCTAGTGTCTGTCCAAATAAACTTCCCTCACCCACTTGACAAAGTTGACCACACTCCAAAAAGGGCATTGGGGATTCCCCCGAGGGGAAGTACTTACTGACCTTGACATGCAAGCCACTCTGTGATGTCATTTCCTGTTTTAGGACTTTCTTGTTACATAGCAACCGAAAAGTCTTATTATACCATCCTAAAACATGATTTGACAGACAATATTTTCAAGTATTAATTATATTTAAAAGCAAAAATATTCCACTTATTAAAAAAAGTAGTATACATTTTTGCAAATGGAGATGAGAACTGAGAACTGTTGTAGCGAGTGAGAGGTAATGAAACTCTATAATCGCTTATGAGTTCCTCTGGTAAGTAAATGACGGGTTTCCATCTGAACTCCTGCAGATCTTGCTTTCTGAGGCCGGCGGTGAATCCAACATGAGAAAACCAGCAAAGATTTCTGCAGGATAGAAGGACGTTCAATAATGCTCCTCCTAAAACTCCTTATATGCAGATGATGCCGCCTTCCTTGCCAATTCTGAGACCGAGCTGCAGGCTATGTGCTCCTCCTTTGCTGTTGCTTGTGAGGAGTTTGGATTAAAGATCAGCCTGGGAAAAACAGTGGTCTTTGCCCAACCTGCTATGCTCTCATCCGCAATCACTATCAACAACAGCGTCCTGACAAACGTCACAAAGTTCACTTATCTGGGTTCCACAGTCGACACCTCCAACAGTCTAGACTGCGAATTGGACATACGAATTGGGAAAGCATCAACAACTTTCGGCAGGCTTAGCGAGAGAGTATGGAAGAACAATTCTCTGTCTCTCTACCTAAAAGTCCAAGTTTACGAGGCCTGTATTCTCAGCACTCTCCTGTACGGCAGTGAAACTTGGTGCACCTACCGCAGACATGAACATCATCTGAACACCTTTCAATTTCGCTGTCTGCGCTCAATTATAGGCATAACTTAGAAGGATCATGTTCAGAATTCGGTTATCCTTTCCACGACCAAGAGCACAGACCTCTACACTATGTTGCGCACCCGTCGCTTACGCTGGGCTGGCCACACTTACCGCATGGAAGAAAACCGGTTACCGAGAGCAATTTTGTAAGGCGAAATTGCTGATGCCCCTCGCCCAGTCGGCCGGCCAAAGCTCCGCTACAAGGATGTCCTGAAGCGTGACCTTCAGTCGTTCCAAGCGAAAACTGGGAAACACTTGCTGGTGACCGAGCAATGTGGCACGCCTCCATAAGATCTGGTGTCAAGACTTCCTCGACAGTAGAAGACTGAAGCGCCATACCAATCGTCTTTCTCGACGCTAAGGGCCTGAAATGAAATGAAAAACTCCTTATAGGAGAAATAAAAACTGGACACAAATGAATAGAGCTAAAAATAGAGCTATAAAATCACTTTTTATTGCAGACTTTAATCCGAGTACAGTTTGAGACATTGACTCGAAGAAAAGTCTGTAAAGATAGGCCACAATGTTCAGTGTTAATATGCCAATCTTTTCTATATTGATTTTTTGACCGGTGTTTTACCCATATTTGAATTACGCATTGCATTGCATTTTAGAGTTAAAGGAAATGTCCATAAATGTAATGGCAGACAATTCTCATCCTTTTCAGTATTCTATTTTTTTTTCTTACAGCGTTCTTCTGAAAATCTTGAGAAACATCTGAGAATCTCCATGTAATTCCACACGCTTAAATTACTACGAACAACACAACAATTCCTAACAACTGAGGAACTCAGACACCACGAATGTGTGAATGACGCAGCATGAACTTCTGCTTATTTGTCAGCCACAAATGAATTACGTTCAGGCTATATGATGCATATTCTCAAGATATTATCTGACTGTATGCAACTGAATAACAGCTGGATGAAAAGTACTGACTCATTTGTGATTATTTCTAAAGTCAATACTGAATGAAACATATCTGAGATCTCCATTAAGCCTCTGAGCAATAACACTTTTAGATCTCTTGACTCTTGTGGTTTTGCTGGCTGCAAATATGAGTGATGATCATTTCTGTACAGATACACCTAATGTCGCGGTGGGAAATGTCCAAACAGAGTTGATAATGCGAATATGCTCATGGTATAAACACAAGTGTATGTGTGTGTGTGTGTGGGTGTGTGTGTATGGCCTGGTAAACCCTACGTTATGAGGACCAAATATCCCCACAACTAAGGATAGTAATATCAGAAATCTTTTACCTCGTGGGGAAACTTCTTTGGTCCCCATTAAGAAAACAGCTTATAAATCATAAGAGATGTTTTTTGAAAATGTAAAACTGCAGAAAGTTTTCTGTGATGGGTGTGTTTAGGGTTAAGAGAGAGAATAAACAGTTTGTTTATATATAATATATATAAAACACCTATAATCTTGGACGAGAATTACAAAAATATCATTTGAATCCCAAAAAAATCTTATAGTACGTTCAGTGTATTGATTTTTCACTTTTTATCTGTATTTTGAATTATGCATTGGATTAAGCTGTGTTTTAGGGTTAAAGGAAATGCCCATAAACCTGTCTTGAAATATCTTGTGTGTGCGTGTACATACTGTACATGTATATACATACAAATAACCTAAAACATAATTTCTATTTTTTTCTTATTAATTTGATCTGATATGCAATCTGGACACACTTTTCATGAGTTAAACTGAATGGGGTATTTTTTTGTGTGATGAAACTAGGCACATGCAGTCAGACACCCATCTGATCCAGGATCAGTGAAAACAAGACGAAAAACAGCAGAGCGCTCAACTTTCACTTATTCTGGAGTGTATAAATGCTAAACCCACACTTTCAGAACACACACACACGTCAGCAGCCATCAGGCCTTCACCGCAGCACTGAACCGAAAGTCTTCATTTGAACGTCAGCTCACTGTGTGTTTATTGCTCTGGTCTGCTGGCTGGTCATGGCAACTCTTTTCTGGGATGTTTCCTTCTCCGCTGTTCCATTACTCACCTCTCAAATCTGCCAGCTAAGCCCATGAGCTCCCGTTTAAATCTTGTGTGAGCTGCCATTCTGATCAAATGGAAAATCTGGTTATTCACTGTAGATTTTCTGTTATTTTTAAATGTTTTTATTTGTTTCTCCGAAAGGTCTAACATACCATTAAGAGTCTTCTGTTGTTTTTAATTGCTGGAATTGCTATTTCTTGTTTTTTCTTGTATAAAACACTTAGTTCTGGTCCTAAAATTTGATTGGCTGAGCAGCGATCCAATAAAATAAAAGTTTGTTGCTATGGCTTCTCTTGAAACTATTTTTATTGGAAAAGAAAAAACTGGAGAATTTTTTAACATTATAAATAGCCAAACATGGACACATTCTACATCTAATTTCACAGTAGCCATTTCTTTTACTGGCAGTTTAAGATTCAGAACTATAAAAGACAGGTTGCGAAGGAGCCAGGTCTGAGTCCAAGGTATAGACTGACCTGTACAGAATTTATTATACACTCACCTAAAGGATTATTAGGAACACCTGTTCAATTTCTCAATAATACAATTATATAATCAACCAATCACATGGCAGTTGCTTCAATGCATTTAGGGGTGTGGTCCTGGTCAAGACAATCTCCTGAACTCCAAACTGAATGTCAGAATGGGAAAGAAAGGTGATTTAAGCAATTTTGAGCGTGGCATAGTTGTTGGTGCCAGACGGGCCGGCCTGAGTATTTCACAATCTGGTCAGTTACTGGGATTTTCACGCACAACCATTTCTAGGGTTTACAAAGAATGGTGTGAAAAGGGAAAAGCATCCAGTATGCGGCAGTCCTGTAGGCTAATATGCCTTGTTGATGCTAGAGGTCAGAGGAGAATGGGCCGACTGATTCAAGCTGATAGAAGAGCAACTTTGACTGAAATAACCACTCGTTACAACCGAGGTATGCAGCAAAGCATTTGTGAAGCCACAACACGCACAACCTTGAGGCGGATGGGCTACAACAGCAGAAGACCCCACCGGGTACCACTCGTCTCCACTACAAATAGGAAAAAGAGGCTACAATTTGCAAGAGCTCACCAAAATTGGACAGTTGAAGACTGGAAAAATGTTGCCTGCTCTGATGAGTCTCGATTTCTGTTGAGACATTCAGATGGTAGAGTCAGAATTTGGCGTAAACAGAATGAGAACATGGATCCATCATGCCTTGTTACCACTGTGCAGGGTGGTGGTGGTGGTGTAATGTGTGGGGGATGTTTTCTTGGCAAACTTTAGGCCCCTTAGTGCCAATTGGGCATTGTTTAAATGCCACGGCCTACCTGAGCATCGTTTCTGACCATGTCCATCCCTTTATGGCCACCATGTACCCGGGGGTGGTGATGGCGCAGTGGATAAGACACATGCCTTTGGTGTGAGAGACCCGGGTTCGAATCCACTGTGAGACACCAATGTGTCCCTGAGCAAGACACTTAACCCTTAGTTGCTCCAGAGGCGTGCAACCTCTGACATATATAGCAATTGTAAGTCGCTTTGGATAAAAGCGTCAGCTAAATGAATAAATGTAAATGTACCCATCCTCTGATGGCTACTTCCAGCAGGATAATGTATCATGTCACAAAGCTTGAATCATTTCAAATTGGTTTCTTGAACATGACAATGAGTTCACTGTACTAAAATGGCCCCACAGTCACCAGATCTAAACCCAATAGAGCATCTTTGGCATGTGGTGGAACGGGAGCTTCGTGCCCTGGATGTGCATCCCACAAATCTCCATCAACTGCAAGATGCTATCCTATCAATATGGGCCAATATTTCTAAAGAATGCTTTCAGCACCTTGTTGAATCAATGCCACGTAGAATTAAGGCAGTTCTGAAGGCAAAAGGGGTCAAACACAGTATTAATATGGTGTTCCTAAGGGGGCTTTTACACTGGGCTTGTTTACAGCGGTCCGAGCCCGGGCGCGATTGTTCCCGGCGCCCGCCACAGCGCTGGTCTGGTTTCACACTCAACTTGATTCTATCGAACTCTGGTGCGTTTGCGTGCATCTTACGTCATTGCAAACGTGCACGGCGCATGATAGAAAACACGACGCAGGTCAATATCTTGTGTTTGCAGGTTAACTGTGTGTGTGTGTCGCATAAGCTGTCTTTCCGCTGCTTGCAAATGGACTCTTTTGAGGAGACAGTGGATTTCCATTAATGTGTTGCCCTGAAACACTGCAGACTCACTCTTGCTCGTATCCAAAGTAAATCTTCATCCCTTACGTGTGTTTTATTTAACTAAATACATCATAATCGGCTAAAACGCATGCGCAGGATACTTTACTTCCTGAGGAAGTGCGCACCCGAGTCCGTGTTGCTTTCACATACACGCGAACCGCAGCCCGGTTCGGGAGCAACCGAACTCAGACCTCCTCCTCCAGGTAGTCTCGGGTTCGGGTTCGGGACCCAGTGCGCACCCGGGTCCACATGACAGCGTTCACATTAGCGATTTTTCATACGAACTGCCAGTGTGAAAGCCCCCTAATAATCCTTTGGGTGAGTCTATACAGTTGCTCATCGGAACAGAGCTAAGATCCTCTTTTCATAGTATATTGCATTGAAGCAGACAAACAAGACACAAACATATCTTGTTTTCATGTTTTCACACCCTGTGGTGTTAGCCCACACTGCAAGATGTTTAGCTAAGATCATTTTCATTTAACACTTTATTCTTAGATATTCAAGAATTTGTGGTCTTTCTCTGAAACTTGTAGACTCTTGACCTCTTCTAAACAGCAAGCACAAAAGTTCACCTTGAGTCAATCAGCTACATTTGAGGCATAAAGATATATAAAAGAAAACTATGAAACATGCCGTTACGAATCTGCCAGACTCTCATACCAGCCGATCACAGCGCACTCCCTCGCTCGAGTTCTGATCACACACACCTGCACCTCATCATCACCCTCACCACCACTACTCATGCACACACTCCACCACAGCTCACTGTCCGGTACCGCTTGTATGAAGAGGACTACTCGCCTTTCCTTGCAACGACCTACCTAACTTCTCCAGCAATCTCTCTCCAATCTCCACTCCAGCGTGCGATTCTCCCAGTGTCTAGATTGAATTTTTAAAAAAATACATTTTCCTGCTACAAATTAATACATTTCTGTCCAAATATCACTTCTATCACAAAATATGGAACCTTGAGACTCAGATGTTTCAAATGATGAGTGTTTTGTCAAGAACACAAAAAGTTTTGATTATAAAATAGTTTATATTACTATTATATAATATTTTGTAATATGAAACCTGACACCGCCCACTAAGGGGAGGATCCCACTAAAAAGAATTTAGGGAGTAGGCTACGATTTCCATGGTAACGCAACTAATTTAAAATAGTTTTTTCACAGGATGAATTTTGAGTTCATAAGCTTTTGAATGATACATAATTTAGGATGATTTCTAAAATGTGTTAGGCTACATGAAAAAAAGTTATGAAAGTATAGCCTAAGCAAAAATAAATAAATAAATAAATTAAATAAAACTGTTCATTATTTTAAATATAGGCCTATTTGTTTATTCCCTTCTTCAGCAGTGAAAGTTTTTTTTAAGAGGAAATGCTAGAATACTAGAAGTATACATCTTGTTTCCTGTATCAGAAAGGCTCTCCTCTTGTGGAGTGGACTGTGGAGGTGTGTGTGTGTCGAGGGCTGGGCTGTCTGTAACACACACACCGCAGGAAAAGCGCAGCAGACATGCGGTTGTGATAAAGGACTTCCTTCCATTACGCGCAGTCAGTGATCTCGACGTGCACGCGCACAATCACTTTACTAAGCTCCGAACTTCTGCACAACAGAACATGATGATTAAAGATGGAAATATAACAAAACAAGACACGGATGGGTCTCATTGAAGAAACTCTGCGGTTCGTGATATCTGATGGTGAGTACCTACTCAAAGACAGGATCAAACTCGTCTTAAACTACTTGTCAGGTGCATCTCTGAAATACTTTTAGATATTTAAACAACTTTTTGGGAATGTATTTTGTTATGCTGGAATATTAGCTTTCAAAAACTCATATTATTTGCGGTCAATCACCGTGCTATGATCATGCTCACCACGACGAGCTCAGTGCAAAAGAGAAAAAATTATCTGTATCGATTAATCCTGGATCATATTGTGATATTAAATGCTATATGTGCATGGAATACATGTTATTTATATTACAATAATAAAAATTAGCCTATTGGAAAAATCCGCTTATGGTGGTTGATGTGTTATGAGCTTGGATCATGATCACTGGTGAACCACACACACATAACCCGCTGCACCAGCTAATGACCAGTAAACCCACTAGTATATGTTCCAAGAAGCAACTATGAGTTTAAGATGGACTTTCTACAAGGGTACTAGGCTACCATTGTTTTATTTTTGAAATATGATACCGTTCAAAAGTTTGGGGTCAGTAACATAGACTGGTCAAGAAGAAATTAATACTTTTATTAAAAAAGAACAAACCAAGAGTAAAGACATTTAATTTTTTTTAATTTTTTTTTTACAACATATATCAAATTATTGCTGTTCTTTTTAAACTTTGTATTCATCAAATAATCCTGAAAAAGTATCACGGTTTCCACAAAAATATGCAACAGCATATTGATAATGAGAAATGTTTGATTTGAGCACAAATCAGCATATTAGAATGATTTCTGAAGGATCATGTGACACTGAAGACTGGAGTAATGATCCTGAAAATTCAGCTTTGATCACAGAGATAAATTAAATAATAAAATATACTACAATAGAAAGGTAATTTTAAATTGTAATGATATTTCACAATATTACTGTTTTTATCATATTTTTGATCAAATAACTGCAGCTTTGGTGAGCAGAAGAGACGTATTTCAAAAACATTAAAAAAGACAGTCCAAACTTGAACGGTAGTACATTGAAGTAAGGCGGTGGTACATTTCTATAATTTAGCATAAACGCAGTATATCTGAGTAATACCACCATACTTTTTGTACAGCTACAATCTTAATTTAATTCTTTATTGTCATCATGGACTTTAAGCATCATGGAAACACCTCATATATTCTAGCCTTGTTAAAGTCAACATGGTTTTCATGAAAAACATGTGAGTGAAGAGCAGAACCATAAGCAACTGACTGAATCATGAAAGGGATGCTCTTGAAATATAAGAGAGATCGATAAATGAGCCTACAAGGAACAATTCACATTAAAGGGAAAAACAAATGAAGATATTTCAATGAAATCCGAGAGCTTTCTGTTCCTCCATTGAGTCTACACAACTAACACCGACGCTTCAAAAAGTTCATAGAGATTGCAAAACTAATCCTAAATTCAATCTGTTCATCATATATGGCGATCGAGTCTCTTCAGAAAACTTTGACTAAACCTCTCAATATGGATCAGTTTTACGATCTCTTTATGAACTTTTTGAAGCATGAAAGTGGCTGTTGTGTTGCTGTCAATGGAGGAACAGAAAGCTCTCAGATTTCATCCAAAAGATCTTCATTTTTGTTTCAAAGGGGTTTAACGACATGAGGGTGAGTGATGACAATGTTTGAATTTTTGGGTGAATGATTGGGTGAGTAATTTTGAGTTCAAGCTGAGTTTAAAGCACATCTGGTTGACTCCACAGGGAGATGTGTGCCACCGACATGACAGTACAGGGGTGAAGAACACCGTAAACACGCTCACCAACACCCAGCCGTGACCCGTCTCACCTGGCTTCATTTTCATGATCATCCTCATCAGCTGGAGGCGCTGCAATGATTAATCAACACATTTTCCTGCATTACAATCACTCTGGGAAACTAGACAATCGCAATGAAACCCAAGGGGCCCCAATGGACCCCAAAACGGTGGTATTTTTGGTCATTTGCAGCTTCATCGTCTTGGAGAACTTAATAGTGCTGGTGGCGATTTGGAAAAACCACAAATTTCACAACCGGATGTACTTTTTTATTGCCAACCTGGCGTTATGTGACTTATTGGCCGGTGTTGTCTACATAGTAAACTTGCTGATGTCGGGACAGCGGACGTTACACTTGTCTCCGGCCGAGTGGTTTGTTCGTGAAGGAAGTATGTTTGTAGCTTTAGGCGCTTCTATCTTCAGCCTGTTGGCGATTGCGATCGAGCGGCATCTCACTATGATAAAAATGAGGCCTTATGATGGAAACAAAAACTACCGTGTGTTTCTGCTAATAGGCGCGTGTTGGTTGATCGCCATCACACTGGGAGCGTTGCCCATTTTGGGCTGGAACTGTCTGGATGATCTTCCTCAGTGCTCCACCATCTTACCTCTCTACAGCAGGAACTACGTGGCGTTCTGCATCACCATCTTCATCTCTCTCCTGCTGGCCGTCTGCGTCCTCTACGCCCGCATTTACATCCTCGTGAAGAGCAGCAGCCGTAAAGTCACCAAACACAGCAACTGTGAGCGCTCCATGGCCCTCCTGCGCACCGTCAGCATCGTGGTGGGCGTCTTCATCGCCTGCTGGTCGCCTCTCTTCGTGCTCCTCCTCGTCGACGTGGCCTGCGGGCCCCGAAGGTGCCCAGTTCTGCTCAAAGCCGATTGGTTCATTGCCCTGGCCGTCGTGAACTCCGCCATGAATCCCGTCATCTACACGCTGGCCAGCAGGGAAATGCGAAGGGCGTTTTACAAGCTCCTATGCGTGTGTTTGGTGCGGGACGGCATCGTGGGGTGTAAGCAGAACACGGACCAGAGCAGGAGCAAATCCAGCTCCAACTCCCAACGGGCGGCTGAACAAGAAAACCCAGACGCCAAGTCATAGTTTTCAGTCACGTGACTGTTTCGGAAACCTGGAGGGCAAATACTGCAGCACAGGCCTGTCAGATTTACATAAATATTTATTTCACAAAGATATGTGAAGTTATGGGCACTTGCGATCCATATACAGAAGTATCGCTAAAAACAACAGGACATTCTAATTATAAAGGACAATACCACTAACAAGGCTCAAAATAGCCCACGAACGCCGTGCTGGTTGATAGTCAAAGTTCAGCTCACGTAGCACAGCGTTCGTGGTTCGACTGGTCGAGACTGTTTTCCAAAGTTGGCTCCTGCTTGTATACGCGAAGTGTACTGTCTTTATAAAGTATCTTCTTATTAAACTGTCTGTACACTTACAAAGTTCTCAATGCTTCAGTTTGCAGGTAGAGACCCTCATTATGCTACCGTGTTAGTGTGGGGCTATTTTGAGCCTTGTTAGTGGTATTAACTAGCGATTTTTATTCGTACTTATTCGATGCCCCATACTCTAGCGTTACAAGCTAATCTGTGGTCATACTAAAACTAACATTAAAACTGGGTACATTCGATTATCATGAAAACGGATCGCAGAGAACGGTCGACTCGGTACCCATGTGTTATTTAGCCCTAGGTTCATTTTTGGCCGGAATTGTCCTTTAAGGCACATAGGGCCAGATTTAGTATTGACTAAACGGCAGATTTGCACAATTCCATGGCCGGATCATTTCCATATTGACTTTCCAAATGAGCGTCTGGTTTATGACATGCTTTTATTGGTCGTAAATAATGGCGCAAATACCAGTAAATTGACGAGCACAAACTTTTAAATACTGTAATCCCATAAAAAAAGGTTTGAAAAGCAAAAGTCCTACAAATGCATGCAATAAACTCAGCCGCTAAAATAACCATGTCCACGCATATTCAGCGCTAATTTTTCATTGCGTGTCTTTAGTAAATCCTGACCTTAGTTTTTTAACACCGAAAGATGGTTTGCACTGGCGCAAGCTGTTAGTAGGCTAAATATGGCCCTTAACTTCACAAAATTATAAACCTTATTGACAATCTGTAGCTTGAATGTGCGAGGCTTCCGGTGTCATCCGCTTCCCGTTATTTTTAGCTGGACAAAACAGCTGGTTATGCTTCTTGATATTGCGAACTGGTATTTATTATCATACTATTTAAGTCGGCATGAAACGGAAGTTGCGATATTTCCTGTCCTACTGTGACGTATATCCGAGTGAAACGGCTTCTAGAACAAGAACAAACGCAGGGCCCTCGTCATCGGAGAAGGAAGAGATTTTGTTTAAATATAACAAAACAATAATAATGATGTGCATGGATAAATCATTTAAAATAAATACTGCAATATTCCATTAAAAAACAAAGATTCATGGTGACTTTAAGCCACAATAAGCATTTTCTTTATAATGGTCTTGTATGGGGAAATGAACGGCATTCATATTCTGGATTCATCTGTTCACCTGTATGCATCATCAGTAAAGTGTATACTGGGTTTGGTCTTAATACTTCACACAGTACAAACCTGATCAAATAACAGTGAGGAAAGCCTTGTTCTGCCCTCAAGGTGTGACATCACGTGAAAACTGAATACACACCGCACACAGAAATTAACCTACCGAGTCTTAACAAAACCTAAAGCACTCAAGAGTGTTTACTAAAACACACAGCATTAGTGCATGCTATACAACTTTAGTATGCACTTTTGAAGTGCACTTTAAAACATTGTTGCATACTTAAGTGCACAATAAAGCATCATCACATGTTAAGTGCTTATTGACCCAAAGTCAGCTAGCAGTTCTAATGTACTAAGATAGGGTATAACAAAACAGATGCTTTCATTTTACATCCCAACCGATAAGCTCTCGGTTCTTAGATGGGACATACCAAACTAATTTGACAATTATATAAATATTGACTATTTATATTGTGCTATGTTTAATGATCTGTATACCCAAAGCCTTTTATGCCAGGTGTTGATATCGTATACTAGCATGTTTTAAGTATATAACTTAATTGTAACATATCTAAACTTCTACCAAGGGACTTTTAAGATTAAAAGCGTAATGTCTTAAACCAATGCAGCTGTTTATGGTAAAGCATGTAGTTCCAAGTGTGTGTGTCTGCGTAAGTTTGATAGTAATACTGCACTTGTGCCATCTGCTGGACACACACACACACATAAACTCCAACGCTCATGATCACTGAATGAACGTCTCACTACAGCATTAGTGCATGCCATAGGACATATACAAATTTATATTTAGTTTTTAAGTGCACTTTAAAACATTAGTGAATAATAAAGTACACAAAGCATCAGTACATATATATATAAGAATTGAAATCAGCATATCTTCAATTACATTCATATCACAATAACGAGAATGTTTGAGAATGAGTGCTCATTATTATCTTAATGCAAAAAAACAATGCTCCTAAAAATGGGATACATTTTCTTGATGTAAAACATAATTTCTTGTTTATTTCTTTTGAATTTGAACTATGATTCTTTACAGGTTCTGTGAGATTCAGAAGAGTAACACATTGATTGTTTTATTGCCACCAATCATAAAGAATAGGAATAAGTCATACAAGCAAAGATTGTGTAAACACAGTTTGGGTTTGGTATGTTGAATGTTGTCGCCTGTGATCTGAGCATCTGAGAACACAGATCCGCTTTGACTACTGCACTTTAAAGACAAAAGCACGAGAGTACTAATAAAAGGCACGTTTTTACTTAACAGAACTTTTTTTGCTAATCAATTTTGAAATTCTATAATGAATAACTTGGAGCAGTCTAGTTTTTGTGTGTGTTTTGTTGCAGCATTATAAAAACAGTAAACCACCACTGTTTAGTTGGAGTCAGTTTAATGTGTATAATGTAACAGAACATCTTTCCCTAACATTAGTCATTTAGATAAACATGTGAAACAGACTCTGCAAAGTTCAGTGAAAATCTGCTGGGATTTGGCAGTTTAAATGGGGAAAGTTGCCACCACTGGAAAGATCCTTGGGTCATTTCACAGACTAGAAATCTGTGAATGCAGAAGTTTGAAATGCAGATTTCTCAGTGATATACAATCCTCCAGCAGTGTCCAGCGCCATTTAAAAACAGCATTTAAACATTTAGAGTTTGTCATGAAGCAGTTTTCTAAACCTGTTGATTTATCATGAGCTGCACTTTAGTTTTGACCAGAATAATGCAACTTTGACTCGCAAAATAGAAGCTGATATAATATTTATCAACGAAAATATGCACATGTAAAAGTAGTGATTTTATTTTGTGCTGTAAATTTGCAATGAAACTATGAAGTATGAGATTTCTTTCTCATTTTAATATTTAAAACAATTGTAAAATAACAAAAAATTGTATTACACAGAGATATGAGATTTATTTTCTCATTTTAATATTTAAAAATAATTAAATGTAATTGTTTTTTAAATAAATGTAAAATAAAAATAATTTAAAACTAAATGTATATATGAGATTTTCTCATTTTAATATTTAAAAATAATTAAATTACATGTAAATAATTTAAAATAAATGTAAAATAAAATGATTTAAAACTAAATATGAGATTATATATATATATATATATATATATATATATATAAAATTCATCCTGTGTCTCCAAATCAATATTTCCAGAGTTTAATGTGACAAATGTCAATACATAAATATCATGTGTTGTGTTTGTGTGAGAGTGACAATATTTAAAGTGATGCAAACAATAACAACAATCATTAAAATGGGCTCTTTGGAGAAAGAAAAAAGATCCACAGTTGAGCGTATATGAAACTGCACACAGGTCTTCACATCATTGATTCTAGGCTACAAAACCTATTTAATAGCAATGCAAATCACAATTTAACTGAATTTAAGGGTGAATCTCACAAAGATAGGTTGTATTTCATTTTGCCAAAAAAATAAATAAATTATATTCAACATAAAAAAACTTTTTTGACAAGCTTTTTGTTGTTATTGATTTTGATGTCAATTCTTGACATTTTTATGAGATGCACCTTTATGCATGATGATAGTACCTTGGTGCTAATTTCTAATTAGTAAATGAACCAGATGCAAATTTCATTCATCCGAAATGTGGATTTAAAGACAAAACGAAATGTTTACGGTGTAATAAACATGTTTTTTTAGTTTTTTTTTTTAAAGCGTGTGGCTAAAACAGTGAAAAATCCAGTAATATTCCAGTTCATCCAGTAATTAGACTGTGCAAAACCACATCAGACCAGAAATAGTTGATTGTGCTATTCACTTAGAACCGTTTCATTGAAAATAATCATCAGAAGAATAATTATAATACCAATTTGTCTGTTTGTGAAGCCCACAGTCAAACCATGAAAGTCATAACTGATAGAAACATCCAAGGTATAAAGTAAGCCCCGAACCGAGCAACTACACACCTCTGACACGTTTAAAGAAGGAGCTAAGCTCAATGAATACTGGGAAGCATAAATATTTAACATTGTGAGCATACACAAAAGCACCTCCGCGGGGGCTCTGGATGCTACCGACAATCAGCACAAGTACAGTTAAGTTAAGTCATGCGAGTGCCACAGGTTTCAACGTCATACAAAAATGTAGGTACTTTAAAGCCGTGTGTGTGTGTGTGTACGTGCAGCATGTCGGAGTGTGGTTTCTGTTAAAGCAAACACATTCACGTCATCTTCCCTCTGAAAAGCATACAGTGATTCGATAGAAGCTACCAAATGATCTGGCACACTAGCTGCAGTAAAGGACAAACTCCTAAAATAGGTCAATAGAAACAGCTTTTGTTTTTTTCCTGTTTTTCGTTTTCCTTCTATCTCTTACCAACGAACATTAAAATCCGGTTGTGCTTGATAGACAAAACTAAAACTTTTTTATTCTAAAATACTTTTTCTTTATCTGGTTTTCCTCTCATCCCCTCGTGGACCAAACATCCAACTTTACAACGAAATCCATCAGCGTCTTCTTCAAAAATATAGATTCTCAACCAGCGCAATAAAATAACTGCATCAGTTCTATAAATCGGGTTCGGTTCCTCTTTCGTTCTCTAAAAACGCCGTCCTCCGTCGTCACAGTCAAGCAGTTTGACAGCCGTCACATGTTCACCGACGGAAAGTTTGTTTTCGTAAAACTCCCACGTGTTTTCAGGTGTCGTCACTGTTTTCTTTCCACCGGCTGCTTCAAACACAGTTCGCTTCCTGCCGAGACGATTGGCAGGTTGTTGTCACGGTGATGGCCAATCAGGTGGCTTATGCTCTCGAATATGTGATCCTTCGTCCGAACCTTGAGGAGACATACATTTCATTTGAAAGTTAAAGCACCCGGGACTGAAAGATGCTTGCATGTTCACTACTGTTAATCGTAAAGAAATTAATACTTTTAAACGGCAAGGATTCATTCGATGGATCAAGTGACGGGAAAGACATTTTATAATGTTACAAAATATTGCTGTTTTAACTTGTGAAAGAATCCTTAAAAATGTATCACAAAAATATTCCACAGCGCAACATTTTTCAACATTGATAATAATCAAATATTTTATGAGCATCAAATCATATCAGAGTGATTTCTGAAGGATCATGTGACACTGAAGACTGGAGTAATGATGATGAAAATTCAGCTTTGATCCCAGGAATAAATTACGTTTTAAAATATATTCACAGCTATTTTAAATTGTAATGTTTCAAATTTTTACTGTGTTTTTGATCAAATCAATCAGCCTTAGTGAGCAGAAGAGACTCAATTTATCCTGAGGAAATATGGGATTTCTGTCATTAAAACCTGAAGTTAAAATGTTTTAGGATTTAGAAAAGTAAAATGAAGATACATTGCAGTATTTCTATGCGACTGATTAAATCGATCATGTGACTCATTTACTTCTTAAATTCATGTTCAACTTTTCACTCCAAATGTTCACATCAACATCCAATATTCAACATCAATGTTTGATTAAACTACAAACGAACCCAAAATAGAAGCATTTTCTCTGGTGCTCTCGAGACGTTTGAACCCACTGCTTTCATATGTGATATTTATAACCCAATGCTCAGAGCAGCCTTGTTATTTTTAGGAAATACTATATATATCAAGTTTTCAACTCATTCTCATGGATAAAATGACACTTTAGCAACATCTTTTACAGGCTTTATGGAATTAGTCAAATGAACTATAGGTGAATAGTAGAGCTGTGTCCGACCAAAGATTTTCCTAGTCTACTGGTAGTCATTCGTTTCAGCTATTAATAGACTAGTTGCAAGTTTATGATATCAATTGAATTACTTAAATATATATGAAGGTGTTGCGGGGGTGGGTGGGAAGCATCAGAAAATGGTTTGAGTTTCAGGGCTGAGACAGTATATATGTAACATTGCTTGCATTGTCCTACATTAATCACACTGACAAAAAACAAAAACACAATTTGTTGTTTGGATTTAAACAGGCAAATTCTTAAAGGAACACGCCACCGTTTTTTGAAATAGGGGTTATTCACCATCTCCCCTACATTTAGATAGGTGGGCAAGATATCAGGATTTAGATATCTCTGCTGGTCTTTCAAAGAGAGGAAGCTCATTTTTGGCCTACATCATAAAAATTGTTCATATATATATATATACTGTATGTATGTATGAATGAATGAATGAATGAACAAACGATCTAAAAAATATATATTAAACTCGACGGAGGAAATGTGGGAATTAGGTTAAACTGAAACAAGGAATGTGGTGTATAATTGTGTGAAATGTATGATGAAACTTGGCTAGCAATTGCGCCAAGCAAATACCAAGAAATAGGTTACAGCAGTTTGTCTTTCGACTACACTTGCAAAATCCGCGATGGGACTGAGCTCGAATTGCTTCAGCGACAGCGACTTTTTATAGTACAAAATCGCTGTCAATCAAAAGGAGATGCAGTCTTTGGACAGACCCTCCAATCATCACGCAGAAACCCAGAGTCCAGCCCCGCCCACTCCTCCATGATTCTCCCCAGAGACGCTGAGCGTCCATGGGCGGGACATAATCGCAGATTTATCCAATGACCGTCTAGTTTCGAAGCACTGAAAAAAACTGTTCAAAGGAGCCACATTGAAGTCAACGGACGCTCGGCTTTAACAGGGAAATGCACTGTGACGCTCCGGGAATGTATGAGAAGGAAATCGAGTCAGCCGACCTGCTATATGAAGCGGATTCTGAACAAACTCATCTTCGAGATGAACGTGTTCTAATGCATTCAAACCGAACCGAAAAACCGCGATACAGAACCCACGATACATATCGCGATTCTCTCATGGCGTACCGAACACTCCCCGCCCACTGTTACCCCGGCTCATTGGACCTCATGTCTTATACAATGAATTCAGTGTTGTAGCCTAACCACCATTAACACCATATAATAGCAAGCTCCGTGTTTTGTTGCTTTCGATAATAAGCAAAGTGTAATCTTTCAAATTCTGTCTATTTGATCACGAAATTCAAACAATAAATGCCGTTTTGGCGCTCTTTGCTGTGGCGTTACAGATCGCTGTACTAGCTCCTCATTTCAAGCGGCAGCGCGAGTAAACGCGATCATCTCTTCCTCAGTTACAGAATAAACATGAATGGACACCTGAAGGTATGTTGAAAGATATATACTTACTAAAATGCATCATAACTCGGGTAATCGCTCAATCGGTGTTTCAGCAGCGGAAGGACGTCAATAAAACAGCTTAGTTTGTCATAGCATTATATTTACCTCAGCAGGCTAGTCATGAGTTACAGTGTCCACACTGTTGTTGGTTTTTAGAGAAATGAACTCTTGCACTTAATAAATGCACTATATTAGCCTATATATTAGGCTATATTTTACTTAACCTGTTAATGATATCTTAATTATTAAATGTAGGTTTAAAATATCTTAAATGAAAATGACAGCAACTGTGTAAATTATTATATTTCAATAATGAATTAGAGTGAAAACATAAGTTATGTTAAATGCAAAAACTGCCTTATGTTCAGTTTACATGTTTTCATACAATGTGTGGGGTGTTGATTATTATATCTAAAAAATAAATAGCATCTGAATTTAGGCTAAAAGTCTAGACTCTGATGTTAACCTTTAATGTTATAGTAATGTGCTGGCTCCATATAGTTTACAGTATTAGCTTATCTTTTTTTTAAAATCCTTGCAAAACGTTTAATTGTAATTGAATTAATTTAAAGACAAAGACACACTTTTTTCATTAAACCACTGTTTTAAAAAAAAAACAATTTTAGCTTTCTAAACCCCACCCCATCGAACCGTAACGAACTGAACCGAGACGTCGAAACCGTGGGAAGAACCGAACCGTCAGTTTTGTGTATCGTTACACCCCTAATTTTTAGTCAATAAAATGTTAACACAATAGTACATATTTTACCATTCATTTTTTTACATTGTAGGGGAAGGCGAGCTTCCCTTGCAGTCTTAAAGAAATCCCCATTGCTCTGCGCCCAAGTAGCAGTGCTTCACCTGTGCTCCACCCCAATATAGTCCCAAGTCAATCTCTGCCAAGGAAATCGCCTAGTCTTAATCTGCATTGCTATTTGTACTTGTTGTGAATACGTTTTGTACGCTCAGCGCTTTGCGTTTTGAATCTCCGGAGGGCGTTTTAGTGAAGACGGGTCAAAACGGAGGACTTTAGAAACGATGACGAAGAGGCTCATGGTCGACTCTCTGATTGGGTGTCACACAACGGAAGAAAACGCACAACAACAGCCTGCATTACCAGTTACGTTAGTGCAAGTAAATTCTGGATTTTACAATGCTATAACTGCTTACATGCGCCGGATGCAAGCTTTTATTCCAGCGATCTGTGACAATTCCCGTGTGCAGCGGCGGTATCGACCGTACATGGAGCGTCGGTTTTGGGTTAAGCCGGGAAGAACCAGCGCATGGTGGGATAATTTTATCAATGAAGTTGTGGTTCCTGAGGAATGGTGCGAAAACCTTCGAATGTCCAGATCGGCACTTATCAACCTCAGCGAAATCTGAGGAATAGTCGATATGATTCCTGTTTACACCGGCACTCGCACGCCCAGTGTAGGTGAATGATCACGTGATCCGCGTTTCCAATCGTTTTACTGCGGACGGAGATCAGTTCTAATACGCAGCTAAAACGCTGGTGTGGACGGAGATCGTATTCGTTTTAATTCTCCGTTTCTAAACAAAAACTCAGTAGTGTGGATGAGGCCTTAATGTAGGGGAGACGGTGAATAACCCCTATTTCAAAAAACGTGTTCCTTTGAGAGTCTGTGATTGGATCATTATTGCAGTGATTATTATGTTTATAGCATGTTATGTGTTTGTCAACAATTCTTCCAACCCTTACTGATGGAGTGTGTAGCTTTTCATTTATTAAACAACCATATAGGAAAACACATCATGGCCGTATATCCAGGATGACAATGACAAGATTCATCAGGCTCAAACTGTGAAATAATGGTTGGGAGGAGCATGAAGAATCATTTCACACATGAATTGCATCACAACATTAATTTACATTAATTATTTTCATCAAAAGGTGCATACATTTTTGGTCAAGAACAAGTACTGACAATTCTAACAACCATTCTCTCACAGTTTGAGCCTGATGAATCTTGATATTGTCATCCTGGAATATGGCCTTGATGTGTTTTCCTACATGTGTGTTTAAGAAATGAAAAGCTACAAACTCTATCAGTTAGGGTTAGAAGAACTGTTGCCGAACATATAACATGATGGTGACTTTTTTTTTTTTTGGCTGTGCAGTGAACTAAACCATAATGACTCTTTAAAAGACAAATGAAGTGCACATTTTGAAGATTTGAGTGAAGTGGACGAGGCTGACCCTCATCCCCACAGATATGCCTACAGAGAGAAATGCACGTTAAGTTAAAATGGCACGCAGTAAGCGCTGTACTAATTTAGCTTCCACACACACTCCTCATGAACACTAGGATATGCGCCTAATAATAGCACACATTTATCATTATCTCACCGTTAGAGTGAGCGGCTAACGTTAGGCTACTACTAATGTGTTAAAAAGTGATAAGTCAAAGAATGTTTGGATTTCCTGCCTGTCATAATTGCCACATGGATCAGCCGTGTTAACGATCTGTCCAGAGGACTTTGCCACTTCCTGTGGGTTTTTTTATTTTCTGTGACCAACCAACTAATTTAAATCTGGTCAACCAAGCCTCTTCTCATCGACTAACATTTACAGTCAAACCAGAAATTATTCAGACACCAGATATAGTGTTTAGCATCTAATGGTTGCAGGACACTTAAGTTAATTTATGTAAGTGAGGATAGCAAAATAAAGTAAACTGAAATATTATACCCAAAAATGTATAAAAATTTGGGACCAAAAATTATCAATCTTTAATTGCTTATGCAACCTTTTTACAGCACAGACTGAACAAAATGTAGCATTGCTTGGTAATTGTTTGACCTAAATTGGTATCATCTAATTGTGTAGTTAAATTTACCATCTGACAAATATTCAACCTCATTCATCTGTGAGAAGAATGGCCAAAACCAGTGAAATATCACCTGATTTGATAACTCTGAGTTCTTTTCATATTTTATTACCATTTTCTAAACGTTAGCGAATAAACTGTGATAATGAGAGAGATGTTGAAGGCGTCTGAATAAATGTTGGTTTGAGTGTAGGGGTCAGTTCTCACCGTTCCCTCCGGATCCACCAGAAGCAGGTGTTTGGCCAGGCCGTTGTGCATCCCTGTCAGCACGTATGACCCCGGGTTTGTGGCGCTCTTGCGCACCAGGAAGTCTCCGTCGTGAAGCAGCAGTTTCTCAGCCTGGCGCCGGTTCATCTCTCCGTGATACCACGCGTGGTCCTCCAGCTCCTCTTGAGCTCTCAGGGCGGCTGCTCGCATCAGCAGAGGACTGGAGTTATCCACGGACGCCGCTTTATGTAGTTCTGACGCTGGAGGAGCTGGAGACTGAGTCATGATGGCGTCCTCAAACGGCTCTGAGGGCGTGAGCACACAAAACCTGTTATCTCATCTGCTGATTTTTTATTTCGCTGCAAAATTTAACTTTATCCGCATACATACAGTAGATACTCACAGGTTACGTTCACACTGTCAGTTTTGGGGATTGACAACCACATTTACTTATCGAGACTTCAGACATTTATGTGATGAAAGTTGAGTCGATGTCGACTAGTCGCTGATGATGTCATTGATCAGCAAATAAACCCAAAGCTTGAGCTGAGGCTCGAACACGGGTTGTCTTGTGCTCAGCTCTGGCATATTGACACAGCACTCCTACATAACAGCTTATTCTTATCAGTTCTTTTGTCTTTGGGTCATTATATTTCTCAAAGATTTCTGCTCGTTCTAAATCAGATATAGATAAAGTAGCACCGTAAAGATTACATTTATATGAATGCATTAGTGTGAGAGAGAGATCGATTGCGTGTGAATTCCACCTGGCAGCGTCTCTCTACTAGTAGTGAAGCTGTGGGTTTTAGTTACTAAGAAATATATGCTAGAACTTTTCAGATTATAAGCTATTTTATTGATAAATCACAGAACTAAGTTTACAATATATTTCTGTGCTACTGAATGATTCTGTGTGTGCGTGATCTTCATGTGATATGTTCGCTACTGTCTGTGTATGTGTGCGTTACAATGCAGCAGCAGTTTAGAACGGCGATTATCTTTCCTGTACAATAAGCTGTTTAAAACGTGCATTCACACGATCAATTTTAAGCATCCGGATGGTTTAATCAAACACATCTTGTGGAGCGCTCTCTAAGTATGGATTTATTAGTCATTTTAACTGTTTGGAAACGGAGTGTAAACGTGGACTTTAAAGATTTATTAACCTGTTGCGCCCTCTATAGGCCATGAATGGTCAGCGACTCGTCGACGTCAAGCTTAAAGCGTCACGGCAGAGCATTAAAGTCGACTAGTCTGTTCAACCCAGACTCTTTAGTTGTTGAAAGGAATGGCTGTGTTGTTCTCTGCTTTTCACCAAATCATTTGCACAATTTTTATTTATTTTTACTATAGCAGTAACATTGAAAGCTCCAGTCTCCGTGTCTCTTACTCATGTCAAAGAGGTCCTTCCTCGGGCTGTCTTTAGCTGTCCCGGTCGTGCCCGAATCGGACGCCGCCTCTGACTCTCCCTGCAGGGCGGCCAACACCTGCGTGTCAATGTGCTGCGTGTTCACATACGAGGGGACTTCTCCTGCTTTAGGGGCTTGACCTTTGACCTCAGGGAGACTGTATATGTCACAGGACCCTAAATGAGAAGCACAAACAGTGGTAACATTCTTCAAAATATCTCCTTTTGTGTTCTGCAGAAGAAAGTCATACAGGTTTGCCAGGACATGAGGGTTTTTCTTTAACTCTGTCTAAAAGTGAATTGTACCTTGCTGGAAGAACATGGGTCGGCCCTGGTAGTATGTCTGGTCGACTCCAGCGCCCTGTGTGGACAGCATATGAGTTATCAACAACAATAATGAAACACCTCCTCATCTCCACACTATAGGAAGTCATTCACTAATGGCAACATTTAAACATGTTGTTAAGAAGCAGATCATGTGGAATGTGAGTTTTTTTTAAACAATAAGTAATACTATACTGATAATTGTAACTCAAGTAATTTTCTTATGTTAAGTTTTTATTTTATTTCTATTCATTTATTTGTTATTTTATTTTAATTATTATATATGTTGGAGTGGGACAGTTGGAATTGTTCTGTATTTTGTGTTGCTGGTTTCAGTATTTTAACAATATTCAATATTTATTATTTTTGAATATAATTATTATATATGTTGGAGACAGTTGTAACTGTTCTGTATTTTGTGTTGTTTCTTTTGATATTATAACAAAATATAATATTTATTTATTTATTTTACTTTATATATGTTGGAGTGGTGAAGTTGAAATTGTTCTGTTCTTTGTGTTGCTGGTTTCGATATTTTAACAATATTTTTTATTATTTTAATTAAATTATTATATATTTTGGAGTGGAACAGTTGGAATTGTTCTATATTTTGTGTTTTTTCTTTTAATATTTTAACAAAATATAATATTTATTTTAACTTTATTATTATATATGGAGTGGGAAAGTTGGAATTTTTTGTATTTTGTGTCAGTCGTTTCAATATTATAACAAAATTGTATAAAAATAGAATTTAAATGTAAGTATTATTACAGTTTATATCAGATATGTTTCGTTCCCTCAATTTAAATTATTCCCTTGATTCATTTTAGTGACCTGATTTCTTTTAGAAGTAAATATTATGTTTTATGGGAACTTCATCATAGCATAATCGTTTACTCTCAGTATTTACCAAAACACATGCACTGCATTTACAGAACGAACTGAGCTTGAGTGACTATTGATCCCCGGTCAGGTCACTTCCTGTCAGCTGGTATAACAGCGCATGATTAGTGCTGCAGACCTGGCTGCTGTCTTGCGTCTGATTGGTCAGTCTAGCATCAATGAATCCTCCTGGTGGAGGCATCTTGCCGGGAATGCTGTTGTAGTAGTGATGATCGGCGGACTCCTCCCCTTCCTCTGTCCACGGGGGCTCATCCGTACTCATGACCCTGAAGAGAGGACAGATGAGATGTAGAAGCAGCCTCAGGCTCAGAGTCCTGAAGGGGTTTGTGTGGACTCACTTGTCGTGCATGGATGAGGGTTTGCTGGATGGACACTGCAAATAGAGCTGAAAGCGCAGGTCGAACGCCTGACCGATCGTACTGATCACATCCTGAGCCAGACCGTCGGAGCACTCCAGAATATGACATGCTAGAAATCAACACACAGTCAGGATGAATCTCACCAAACCTATCAAGAACATGTATGGGTCATATTTCAGCCCAAAACACAAATAAAAAAAAGAAACATAGCCAAGTAATGACAATAGCACATTTATTAACCCTCTAAATTCTCATTAGTTTAATGCGAAAAAAATATGCATTTTAAATTGTGATGCTTTTGTACATCATGTTAGCATTTGTTGTACTGCCTATATGTTCATTTAAAAATAATTGTATTGCAGTACAATTTTTTAAAAAAATACTATTACGATAACACATTTAAAATTAATAAGGCTATATATATATATATATATATATATATATATAAAGATTTTTTATTTAAAAAAAAATATTTCAATAATTTAACAACACATTTGCATGTTCACGGTTCTCTGATGTTGGTTGATTGTCATATGACATGCAAGTTAACAAAAAATATTTCATCTTTCCTATTAAGCGTTTTATTTTGAAATGATAATTTCAAGTTGATGATTAAATTAATTATTATTTAATAATTAATAATTAAGCTAATAGTTATTAAATGAATTAGCTTTTCATGTACACACAAACCACCTGCCGTTCTTTCACGAGTTTGGGAAACCCTGCATTATGATAATGAGAATTTGGAGTGAAAATGTGTTTAATTGTCAGACAACAGTCAGAAAACAGACTTCATTGTCCTTAGGCAAATACAATTTCTAAATTTACTCATTTTAAGTTTAGGGTGAACTGTGACATGAACATGTTTTTTATTCATCAAAATACACGAAACAGAAAAATGAAGCAACAATCGATCTGACATACAGCTACACACACACAAACATAAGACACGCACACATGCTGAAGTTTTAAA